>NW_010201282.1:22757-61220 GCF_000695765.1 Mesitornis unicolor
CTCCAGAGCAGAGGAGCAGAGACCATTTATTTAATTAGGTGTATTTCTTACTGTTTTCACCTTCCTGTTTTTCCTAGGGCTGAGTCAGTTTGAGATTGATTTATCAGTGCTGTTAATCTGCTCTCAAACCACTGTCAGCCTAGCTCCCAGAAGCCGAGCTCTCCCATTAAAACCCTGACCTATTTAAACGTTCTTGAGATACCGTAATGATCGGATGTCAGCGAGGGAGAGGCAGCAATGACAGCTCTGAAATGTTTATTATCCTAGCCCGGGTTAGGACGGGACTGTGTGGATGCGTGCCGGAGCTTGGTGCTTGGCACAGGATGAGAGGCAGGGACTTGCTGGCACCAAAGCCAAGGGATGGACGCTGCTGTGTGCTACAGAGCTAAAAAGATCGGCTGCTCTCCTCCTGTAGTTTCGTGTGTTCATTCTGCACAGCCACTGGTGATTTCAAGCTGCTCAAAGGGGAAAGATGTATTCTGTTTCAGGGGGTCGGCATTCTGATAGCAACAGATCATGGATTTCAGTGGCTTAAAAGGCATTTAAAACATTTTGGGTGGCTTAGAAATTATTTCCTCGGGCACGTTTGCATGAAAGCAAATGTTTTCCATATTGGAATTTAAATTTCCTTTATACTATCACACCACACAGTAGTTATCAGCAAATAATTAGGTGGAGGAAGCTATTTAAAATTATTATTCCGAAAGGAGCATGAACAGAAGCTCCCAATACTTCCTCAGATGCTTGTGTCCACTGCGGAGCATGTGCACTGCAGCAGGGGGAGCACAAAGGCTTGCAGAAACCTGAAGATCTCCAGTTCTAATAATGTGAATCTAGCTGTCATAAACACACTTTAAGTGTACTATTTAGTGCCAATTTTCTCATCATTTAGAGATGTAGCAGAGCACAACTATTTTTAAAGCTAAATTTCTCTCCTCCTCCAATTTCTCTTTGGGTTATCAACAGCTTGAATAATTAAACCATAATTCTTCACAAGAGAAAATACATCCACTTGTAGAGAATGGGAATGGGTTTGCTGCTGGGTATGATGTTCACATTTTACTTCCGCTGAAACTATTCCCACGTGGGTGACCTTTCTCTTTCAAAAAGCATCTAACTAGATCATTTCGGGTCTTTCCCATCTGTCCTTTAAACTGAGACTGCAACAGCAGCGGGGACCAGTGATCAAAAAACACCCCAAGGTAAATTATAGTTTCTCAGTCTCTTTAGATACAGTCACATAGATACATTTTGTGGAGGGTTAGTCTTTCTGCTTGCTTATGGAGCAGTCCAGAGGATACTGACTCAGATGACGCTTTTCCCTAGCATCTAGCGTCCTTCTATCTCTTTCATCTTGCTTTTCAGGAGTGGTAGGTTATTACAGCACATATATTACTAAGAGTAGTCTAAAGTCCAGCTTTTGTCAAAACACAGCTGGCCAGTCAATCTTTTTTTGGAGGAAAACAGAGAGGGCTTGTAACTGGGCTTTCACAGGTCCCAGGCACCAACTTGTCTATATAAGACCACAATATTGACACTATCTGTGTCTGGAGCTGATAAACATTATTGCATTCCTTTCCAATATGTAATGTTATTAAAAATAGGTTAAACACAAGGGCTTCTTATCAAAGTCCCTTGTTTCCCTAGAAACAGTGACCAGCATTAACCTTTCTAAAAGTAGCCCCTGCAAGAGACAAATGTCTTTGGTTGTCACTGTTACAAATTTAATCCAGGGGAAATGTGCTGCAAATTCTGGTTCATATTAAGACAAAGCAAATAAATTCCAGAAAGGCAGGAATAACATGTGCAGTACCAATTCACATCAGGCTAGCAAGGAAAATAAATTGATCGTGTTTGAACCAGTGCCGGCTGTGTCCCTTTCTAATTGACACAAGCATTGAAATTGCATTGGCATCAGCTATGGAAACCGTTGTTTGCAGCCCCAAAAAAGAAAAGGGAGGCGTGGGAGTGAGATTGTAGTGTTCTTGCAGGACTGATGAAAGCTGAATATTTGCAGAACAGAAAAAATGTAAGCGATAACAGTGTATTTGTAAAAAGAGGCCTTCTTCTAAGCAAAGTAGGTGGTAATGGCAATACCATACTTTAGAAGTAAAACTAATTGGCGATATGAGAGAGGAGCAGGAGGGAGAAAGTATCAGTGTGTTATACTCTCATGGCATGAAATAATCATATTCTCAGTCTTTGTAGAAGATTAACAGCATCCATAAATCTTGGTGATGTATGCAGTTTACTTTGTTTCAGATTACATGATCAGGAGCATCTGCTTGAGCTTTACACAGTCACTCACGGTTCACCTAAGCAGCAGGGATCACCAGCTCTATTTTCTTTTTCACCACATATAAAACAAAAAGGTGATGAGTTAGAGCCAAAATCAATATATGTTCATGCTGCAGGGCACCAATCACCCATAAAGCAGCAGGCTGGGAGGGGTGGGAAGTGATTCTGGCTTAAGGAATGGAGTGAGGACAGCCAGAGGAGCGCTGCAGTGTGACACACACGGCTGGTTTTCAGCCTCAGCACGGGTTCCTTTCACAGATGTATCCAGGACTGAAAGCCTCACCCCTAGCTTTAACAGAGGGCTCTCTCCTCAACTTAAGCCTGTCTGGAGGTGGGCATGCCACTAGTCAAGCAGTGGTGATTCTCTGTCTCTGGGTTGCATTCCCCAGATGCTAAAAATACCAGGTCACTAAAGCACTCAGATCCTCAGACCTGCCACATCAATCTCCCGTCTCGTCTTTGAGTCTATCGCTTCCATAAATCCCTTCCTTTCTTACAAACCTACTTTGCCTGTGCAATCTGTCACTGTCCAGGCATCAGGACAACAGCTTTAAAAATAGCCAGCTCAGCACGCAAACATTTTTCTTCTTGCCTGGTCACAAACCAAACCACTTGTTCCTGCGGGGATCTAAGAATTTGATGAAGCTGTGGATAAGCTCCCTCCCTGCTTCCTCTTGCTTGCTCAGAACTGAGTTTTCTAAAGCCCTAATATATTGTCCTTTCTTATGCACAAAAAGCATTATCCACAATATTTATTTTCCTTTGTAATTTTATATTTACTTTATGCTAGATCCAAAAGAAACATATATGTCTACCCATGCTGGTAAAAGCAAATCAATCTGGATATGGCAGTTGTTTTGCTATTTATGAGTTGAAATGAAATGAGACCTGAGTTACTCATGATGCTTGTTTCACAGGAAAAATGGCTTTACAATGAAAAGGCCAGACGTTGCCTAAACTCGGTCTCATAAATGAGTTTCCTAAAGCAAATCGCTCACTAAAATTGATGCCTACTTTGTTCAATGTCTATGATTAATTTTCTAGGCAGAATGCAATATAGTTTTAAATTTCTTCACTGTCTTGCCTTGTTCATGAACTGGGGAATACCTGTGTATCCCAAACCTGAGCCTATAGGCTTGGCTTTTAAACCTCTGGGGCCCAGGGAAGAGACTTCAGGTGCTTGACTAGGACATGAGAACTTGCATCTTAGCTTTGTTGCTGGAAGACAGTTTGAATCACATAACCAAATTCCTTTTAAAATCACTTGTCCTTTGTGCAAAAAGCTTTGATTTTCATTTTCTAGGGGAGTTACCTCTGAATTAGTCTTCATTTTTACCTTCCCCACCCTTCCCCCCAAGCCCATGGTAATTAAGTCCTGAGGCACTTGGAAAAGCTATACTTGCCCCTGTGAAAACACAGAGGCAGGAAAAGCTTCTTCCATTAAGTCATGGAGCAAGAATGGGGCGGCTGGCGAGGAGCACTCAGCTCCCCACTGACATTCCTGCCCCCCCTGCTTCGCCGGGGCGCAGCCACACGTGTCCCCTCCTCGGGCATTGTCTCCTCACCCAGGATCTGGCGGACAAATATAGGCATGGAGGAAAACCGCTGATGCCTTTAAACAGTTATCACCAGTGACCTTGAGATAGGGACATATAAAGTCTGGACCAGGCAGCGCCGTGACACTTTCTGTGTGCTCTCCAGGGTGAGTACCAAACTCTCTCACTTCTAAATGCGGGTAGCCAGCTGTGCTCTAACACTGTGCTGTGGTTTTGATGTGACTAAGGTTTTTCATGTGGCTTAAGGTTTTAGTAGTAATATCACTAAACATGTAGCACTATGTTAGTCATCCTTGGGTGCTGCTTGAATGCTAGCAAATACATGCTTCTTCTCTAACACCAGTGCGCTCATTTAGCCAGCTAGAATAACTGCTTAGGAAAGTGTCCGGTCCCTTGAAATTACACATCTGGGTGGACTGATTAGGCAGTACCTGCAAGTCATATTTTATGTCTTCTCTATCATCTTCAAGAGGTGATGGCTTATGCAGTTTGTGAATTTTAAGAAGTTCACTGGTCCAAGGAGTTCTTTAACCAAACCTGGGTTACAGCCTTTGGAGAATGACTGGGTTTGCTTTCAAAGATGGGTGATGCCTACTATCACTGCTGTTGCTAGGCAGCACTATGGTAGCTCTTCCAACAGCCCCAGCAAAGAAAGATGAGATCCCTCCTTTCCAAGTCTGAATGCATGACCATATTTTTGGTGGTCCTGGGCGTGCCACTTAACTTTATGTTACAACGTTGGCTTTCTACAGGGAGTAGTTGTTTTCAAGGATCTCCCAAAGTTCATATACAAGAGCTGCCTCTTTTTGTTGTTTGCTAGAACAGACTGAAAGTGAACATCTTCAGCTCTGCTTTGTCTTTCCCAGCTATACTGCCTATTAAAAATAATCCTATGATCATAAACCAAGCAACACTTCCAGTTTCTCATACCTGGCAATGGTTTTGCCTCACTGATTTCTCTGCACCCTCAAGATGTGTGGTGCCCAGGCTCTGACCTTTGTCGTAACTCCCAGCACATGAGACTGATGAAGAAAAAGGGATTCTCTCCCAGCTGCCATAGTGCTTGGCCTTGACGTATATTAAAAAAAAACCACCAAAATGAGATAAGAAAGTGATAGCTGAGTGACTGTCCTTAAAAGGTTTGCAAATGGAGCTAGGTTGCACAGAAGTGGTTTAGAGTACTTTAGTGCATATCAGGAGTTGTGAGAATCTGTCCTGAGTCATAGAGATTAGCACTAGAGTGGCTCCTCTGGCATGTGCACATTTAATGTGAAATGACACTTACACACTCTACTGCTGTTCTGTGTAAATGTATGAACTGATCTAACTTCATTGCTCCACCAGAGCTAAGGCACAGTCCCCATGGGAGAGAGACTCTGCCATGCTGGTTTTGAGTTGTGCTTCCACCTGAGGATTTTGCTCAGCTCAGATGATGTTAAAATAATTGGTGATAGATGTGCTTATGTAGGCCCTTAATCTTTAAAAAGGAAAAAAGTTAAGGCTAGTTCTGAAGAAGAAAGTTTTTGCTCTATAGCAGGAAGACAGAAGGTCTCAAGCTTGTACTGCAGCAGCAGGAGAGGGCTGAATGTAAAACGTTTGGCAGTTCTGCTGTCTTAGGGCTTTACACTCCCCAGGAGAAATGTGTTGAAAAAAAACTGCCATGGTTGATGAAGAGTTTTTATCCCTACCAGGATTTTGTTAGAAAGAAATTGAATTAAATTTTGAAAGACTACAGTGTCTGTCTTGATAGGGCTCTTGAAAACTCATCCAGCTGCTCTGGATATTGCACAGCAAATAAAATAAGGGAAGAGGTAATATCTGAAGGTCACTTGTACAGCTTCAAATAGTAATAAAATGGTGTCCTGACTTTCAAGAAAAAAAATCTGAAATTCTTAAATTGTGTGCACGCGCGCGCATGTGTGTGTGTGTGTGTGTGTGTGTATACACCTTTTAGCAGTGGAACATCTTTTAGATGCTTTCTGGACAGCGCTCTGAGTATTTTACATATGTGTGTATATGTCTAAGTATTAATATATATGTGTGTATTAAAAAAAAGAAAAACTATCTGTACAGTCACTTTAGAGACTACATAACAATCAAATTAATTTCTTGACAGTGCAAACCCAGCAAATGGGTCTCACTTACAACCATGTTCCCTGCCCTTTCTTTCATAATAAAAGGCTCCTTAACACCATGGCTTTGTCATTTGAGAAAACAAGGGTAGGTATTAAGATGGACTAAGAAGCTCAAATCAATCTAGAAAACTATGAAGCCCTTGCCTCAGTACTGCAGATACATTTGCCCTCTGCCATGTCTTGCTGCAGGGGGATACCCAAACTAGTGAATTTAGAGGTACCAGCAATTTGGGAAGCTGCACCAGCACAGACCCTCCGCGAGCCATGGTAGTGCTAGATTTTCTAACATGCTAATTCGCTCTATCAGAGGAGTGTGCTGCAGGTAGGAGAGCTGTTTCCAGCTCCAGCTCTGCATTGCTCCAGCACGAGCATGGCCATACATCCCTGGAGCCACACCAAGGGTGCAATGCACAACCTTGCAGCAGTTCTCAGTTTACAGCAGTGAAGTCTCGCTCCATGATTCCCAAAAAACGCCTGCCTGAGATGATGCATGAAGTGGCCAAGTGACATAGCCCCAGCGAGATGTGTTGAAGAGCATACACTGGCTCCAAGCTGATTTGAAAGGGACCAGAAGAGGCCCCCTTCTAAGTGGTTTTTAAAATCACGGCTTCAAGTGGTCCATTTTATCTCCTGCTCTTAAGCACCATTCGTGCCACAAAGAAGAGATTAAATTCTCTGCTGGAGATAACTGTGACCCATGCCACAGGTTTAGAACCACACAGGATCTGGCTGGCTTTTTATAAGCTGAGCCAGGGAAGGGTTTAACTAGCGGTGCAGTATAGCCCCAAATATGTGTTAGGCATTTGCTTTTCAAATTAATCATCACTTTGATCGGCCACCTGCCACATTGTGCTGAGTGTTTTGTATTGCCTCAGGATCATCGAAGAAATACAAATTTCCCTCCCTCCCTTTCTTTGGTAGACCAGGTCCCTTTCTTTTACCTCTTTGAGCTGTGCCACCTTGAACCCTTGCCAAGATGATGGACATGACGGAATTCGGGGAGGCTGCTCCCTTCCTCCGAAAGAGCGAGAAGGAGCTGATGATGGCACAGACTGTGGCCTTCGATGGTGAGTTGCAGTACCCATTACGCTGCCAGTGGTTGGTTAAGTGGGATAAACAGTTGCATCCCAGTGTAGTTGTGGGAATGCAGAGCAAAGCAGGATGCAAAGCATCCATTGTTGCTGCTCTGCTACTGATGCTGCTGCTGTATGTTCAACCAAGTTTTGGTTTCTTTATTCTGCAAAGGTATAAAAAGCCTTCAGGTAGTAATAAAAAGAAATAATCTAACAACTTACATTAAGTAAGTACTTAACTAGATTTAGGATGCCAGGCATTGTTGTTCCTGCAATGAGTGATTCAACAGCCTGACAAGATGTCTTTTTATGTGTTACCTGCACCTGTTTGATTTGCAGGCTGTATGACAATCTAATGCTAGCTTTTAGTTTCCCATAATTTATTTTTCATTAAATAGATTTACATGAGCCCTGAGGTGTAGTAGTAAGTAGAAATACACCAATAAACACAGCAACACGCTATTCAGAATAGTTGCTGAAACTGAAGACATAAAGTCTAGTGCTCCAAACTTCTAAAATCCACATACATAACTCAATGAGAGCATTAATATTGCTGTTTTTCAAGACAAACTTCAGAAGAACCTGCAGGAATAAGGTTAAATCTGATAGCTGGCAGGCAACTAATGTGGGCTGAATTCCTCGCTCAGATCACAATTTTCTGTGTGACTTTTTAGCAAACGCCTTAATTTGGGCTTGGATCTCAGTTCCTCCATCTGCACACTGGTGATAATGATTATGGATTTCCTGTGGAGGCTGAGGCTCAGCCAGCATTTGTGAAATATTTTGACACCTTGTGCTGGAAGGCTCTAGAGGAAGCCAAGTGGTAGTTTCAAAGGAGAGACAACATTTGGGAGCCCTACGCCTTCTGCTTTGGCAGGCAGCTCTCCAGCACTGCCCATCTGCTGCCATCCCAGAGGTTTTGTGACGCTTGTGCGGAAAAAGTAACCTCAGCAATTTCACTTAGCTAGGCACCATGTCACTGTTTGACTCAAGGCTGCAAACCCTCACTCTCCTTAATTTCACAGGGAAGAAGAAATGTTGGGTTCCCGATGACAAGAAAGCTTACGTTGAAGCTGAAATTACAGAAACCAGTGGTGGCAAAGTGACCGTGCAGACCACAGATGGAAAGGTATGAAACCAAGTTTGGGCTGACCCATGACTAACGAGACTGGAGCACCAAGCTCCAGAAAGTACCTGGCCTGGTTTAAGCTTAGTTGCCTGGTCCATGAAATGGGCTGTGAATGGGAGGTCCCATGAAAAACCACCAAGGGAAAACCAGCAATGTGGGGGTGTGTTAGAGAGCATCAGCCATCGCACAGCAGTCAGTTCTGGTTTGGACCCCAGAGGTAAAACTCTACGCTGCAGCTAAATCCCATGGCTCCTTTTGCAGCCACACCACCGCGCTCCTTACTTTTATCATCTTGACCATTCCCCATTCTGCTGTTATTTCCAAAAACAAACGGTGTTACGTACATAGCCTGGGTTTGAGCTGAAGGACTTCCCTCTACAGGAGAGGAATAAAAAGTTCTCCTGTAAGGTGTGTGAAGCAACAGAAAATTCCAGTGTTTTCCAGTAATATCTACTTACTTGTCTTTGTAGACCATGACTATAAAAGAAGATGATGTGCAGTCAATGAACCCTCCCAAATTTGACATGATCGAGGACATGGCTATGCTGACCCATCTGAATGAGGCATCTGTGTTGTATAATCTGAGAAAGCGCTACAGCAACTGGATGATCTATGTAAGAGCCATTACAAGGATATATTTAGAAATCTTCATTTCCAGTACTGTGAAGTTTGAATATGTTGTGTTCTCCATATTCAGTTTACAACTTTGATATGCCACAAAACTGAGGGTCTTGCTCATCTTTTCAGGAAAGAAGTTGCTTGGAGTTGGCTTGTGTCTGAATACAAACAGACAAAAAGAATAAGATGGCGTCTAATTCTTTGATTCTGCTTGTTTGCCTAGGAAAGGGGTGTCATGGGACGTATTTTCAGCAATCAAGGTGTTGGGTAGACCTAGTTTATTTTTCCTCTCCTAATAATCCATGCCAGCATCAGCCATGGAGATTTCCTTGTTGAGAAACAATGCCTCAAGCTTAGAGCATACAAATAACTTCTTTTAAGTATGAGCCTTTCTGTCTCCAGTTATTTTATTCCTTTCATTTTTGGTGCTGACATCTGTCTTGTTTCACTCTGGCCTTTTCCCTTGCTCTGCATCTTCCCTATGACATCATGAGCATAATTTCTGTCAGCACCAGAACAAGCTTCAGTAGTATCTAATTTCATAAGGCAAAACTTTTCTTTCAATTTGCTGCATTCAATTGTGTTTGGAATCAGTCAGGGGAATCTCTAGATTTTCTAGCCAATCCTTTATTCTGGTTTTTGGTGTTCATCAGAGGAGCAAGTCCAACTTTTTTCCATTTAAATTCTGATTGTTGAATATTTTCTGCATTTCTCTAACAGCCCGTATGGATATGGATGGCATAAAGTATAGTTTTGCTTGCAGATCAGTATAATTAGAAAATTAAATTTCTCATCTTGCCTGAATCCATTTGCAGTTGGGATGTTTTTCACTTGTAGAAAATAGGACTGAGGACTCATGCCAAGGCTATTTTGGAATAGGTCCTAACACTGCTTTTAGGCAAAGGACCCTGGATTTCACCTGAAAATTTTAGAACATAATTGAGCTCATTAATCAATATGCGTGTAGTGCTTGTGCCCACATAATAGCTGGTTTTCTTTGAAGATTTCTGCTTCAACCTGGACTTAGGTATCTGAAAAATTACCACCTAACACCAATTCCCCAGGGTTACAACTGGAAACTCACTCTTCCTCAGAACTGCCAGGCCCCAGCCAACTCATGTAGATAGCTCAAAGAGCAACTACAAAGACAGATTTTTACCAGCTGCGTTTCTCCAAAAGCTGAAAAAAGCTCTGCTGCTTTGGGGAATGAGACTATGAAATTGTTTTCTCTTTGAACACCCACCAGAAATTGCTGCAAAGTGCTCACATCAAATTAATAATGGGTGATTGTTTCTTCTCCTAAGAATGAAGTTTGAACAGGAAAGTTTTTCTCCTTTCCTTTGTAATGAATGTTTTCAAGAAGAAACAGCTCTCATTGGGTAGCAAGGCAGAAGATCATATGTAGGTCTATTTGCTGCTTCTGTTCTGCTGAAGGGACTGTTTCTTTTTCTGGTTGTCATCTTGATAATACTTTTCCCCCCTTGGAAAACTGTTTAATATCTGTAATTTTGATATCGACTGCCAATAGGAAGTCGCTTAAGCAGACCAATAGCTTTAGAAATTCAAATCAAAGGATGAAATTCAAGTAAGAATTCAACCTCAGATCAGAAGACAGCAATACCAATTCCTTCTCGGATAACCAAGATTTTTTTTCTCATTCCTCGTGCTGTTTTTTATACTGTTGTTTTGTGTTCCTCTCTAGACCTATTCAGGCTTATTCTGTGTAACTATAAATCCCTACAAGTGGTTGCCAGTCTACAAGCCAGAGGTCGTTGCTGCATACAAAGGGAAAAGGCGCTCAGAGGCTCCTCCCCACATCTTCTCCATCGCTGATAACGCATACCATGACATGCTGCGTAGTAAGTGGCACTATTTGCTTTCAGATTTGGTTTTCCTTTACTTAGCCAGCATGATTGGTACCAGATGGAAGTTTGTGAGAGCTTTTGCAGTGTGCAACAAAAGTGCAAATACTCTACAAGCAACAAAGGCTTGACACTCTGTGTCCTTTTTTAAAAAAAAATTGTTTGGTTTGTTGTTTGTTTTTTTTTAACTCCCCTGACTGTCCCTATGGTACTGTCAGTAGGAGTAGCTCTGTATATAGATTATCTGTAAGGTGCACAAATTTAGCTGTCTGAACTGGGTGAATCCACCAGTTTTTAACAGAAAAGAGTCCGTGCCCCAAAGGTCTGTAAGTATTTTTCCCAAGATCAGAAATAAACTTACTGTCAGTTCACACTCAGTATTCCAATGCTCAGAAGATGTATGCATTCAAAGGTTAGTGGAGGTCAGCTACCTATGGTGCTGAGCACACATTGCTTGCACGAACCTGACGTGGGTCTGGGCACCAACCCTGCGACAATGAACTCCAGATTTTCCTGTGAAGTTTTCTTGCCCTGACTTTCAAGTTACTGGGGGGGGGAAGAAAAAATAATCAGCAGAGGGCAGCAGCGATGTGCTCACACCAGGTCCTGTGGGGCGGAGACAGCAGGGTAAATCCCAAAGAGACTTGGTGGGAACATATCCTGCTGTCACCTGGTTGCAATGAAATGGAAAGTGACACAGCTGCTAGGGGACAGAAGACACTGGGCAGAGGGGATGTTTGTGTGGCTGCAAAGACATGCTTTTTTTATCAGATAAGGGTGAAACGTGGCCAGGTTGCCCAATGTGTAGCCTGTCATGATGACTGGACTTAAAAAAGAAAAGAGGAATTTAGGCTCAATGGCTTGGGAAGCTGCTGTGATTTAACATTCGCTGAACTTAGTTAATAATATATTAAGGTTGCAAAATGACACTATAAAACTTCATTCCAGCAGCATGGCCAACTGAAGAAGAGTACATATGCATAGTAAGGAATGGTCTGCAAACAAACAACAAAATTACTTGGACTGGTCTAGTATTGCAGGAGCAGAATGGTCATATTTGAGCAAAGATGTACTCAGGAGTGAGAAAAGAAAGATACTGATGACGGGAAATTACTTTCTTAATTATAGTTTTCCAGACACAGTGGGAATGTGGATGACTGACAGGTCTTCAATACTGACTTGAACAAAACATGAGAGGAGGATTCAGGGCGGGGCTGGAACTTGCACTGCTGGAGGTTGGACTGGGTGATGCTAGTTTTTATCTTTCCATCCCTGCTTCATGTGAATCTCTCCTGCTCTTGCAGGACTGATTCTGGAAGAGTTGGTACTCATTTGCAATTATAATAAGCAATTTGTACAGCCTACTAAGTTTGCGTCTTTTTCTGTTTGTTTTTTCCCCCTCTTCACAGATCGGGAGAATCAGTCTATGCTGATCACGTAAGTGCTTCTTTTTTGACTGATCTGAGACTCTGTTGCTGTGAAAATTTAGAAGAAAAAAAATCCTTCTGAAATAAAAGTTGACGTTTGAAAGCTCACCTAATTACCTGTAACTTGATCCAAGCCAAGTTACTGGCAATTTGGCCATCTGATAACTGTCTTGAGCCCCATGGGAAAGGAGTAGCTAAGGGTTTGATGGAGGCTGGCCCATTTCTGATCCCCATCTGGCATTCGTTCCAAGTAGGCATGAAAACAACTCAGCAAGCAGTTAAAGAAACTTCTTCAAGGGTTATCCTTGCTGTGGCTGCCCTCTTTGGACACAGAATCACAGAATCACAGAACGTTAGGGATTGGAAGGGACCTCAAAAGATCATCTAGTCCAATCCCCCTGCCGGAGCAGGAACACCTAGATGAGGTTGCACAGGAAGGCGTCCAGGCGGGTTTTGAATGTCTCCAGAGAAGGAGACTCCACAACCTCTCTGGGCAGCCTGGTCCAGTGCTCTGTCACCCTCACTGAGAAGAAGTTTCTTCTCAAATTTAAGTGGAACCTCCTGTGTTTCAGCTTGTGCCCATTACCCCTTGTCCTATCATTGTTTGTCACCGAGAAGAGCCTGGCTCCATCCTCGTGACACTCACCCTTTAGATATTTATAAACATGAATGAGGTCTCTCCTCAGTCTCCTCTTCTGCAAACTAAAGAGACCCAGCTCCCTCAGCCGCTCCTCATAAGGGAGATGCTCCACTCCCTTCATCATCTTTGTAGCCCTACGCTGGACTCTCTCCAGCAGTTCCCTGTCCTTCTTGAACTGAGGGGCCCAGAACTGGACACAATATTCCAGATGCGGTCTCACCAGGGCAGAGTAGAGGGGGAGGAGAACCTCTCTCGACCTACTAACCACCCCCCTCCTGATACACCCCAGGATGCCATTGGCCTTCTTGGCCACAAGGGCACAGTGCTGGCTCATGGTCATCCTGCTGTCCACCAGGACCCCCAGGTCCCTTACCCCTACACTGCTCTCTAATAGGTCATTGAAGGCTCCTTCTGTTCAATCTGGTTTCTCTTGCTGAAAATTATATTTAAGAATGTTGTGTAGACACATCCAAAGGGAGGGAGAAGACCAAGGTAGAAAAGAAGAGACACTTCATTTACTGGCAAGCATGAAAGATGGAGAGTTGGGTGTCTACACAGTTCACATGTGCTCCTGGTTATTGATGGCAAATCACTGAAGCTTTTCTGTATGTTTTCTAACTCTTTAGCTGTATATAGGTATACCTCAGATCCTCAGTTTGGATGTTTATAATAAAAATTAGTGCCCTGAAAGGAAGCTTAGTGTAGCATGGGTTTGTACTAGATTTCTGAGCCCAGTCACGTAAAGAATTAGTTGCTGCTATCGCAGGCCATTCACCTCTTCATTCAGTCAATTCAATGTGATTTCCACTGAAATGGCCAAACAACAGGCTGCAGATATCAGAGTTAGTGCTTCTGAGAACAGCCTGTGTGTGGGGAGGAGCTGGAAGGACAGGAGGGTGAAAGGATGAGTTACAGCTGTTTGAGCAATGCCTGTGTTATCTTTCTCCTCCCTTTAGCGGAGAATCTGGCGCTGGCAAGACTGTCAACACGAAACGTGTCATCCAGTACTTTGCCACAGTGGCAGCCCTGGGCGAACCTGGTAAAAAGACTGTAAGTCTGCTGGAGGATGTTGCATTTCAGACTCTCAAGGATTTTTTGTCGTGTACAGCTAACCTCACAAGTCTACATCTCAAACACTACATTATGTGCTAGTCCTCAGCAGGTATGACTAAGAAAAGAAACTCTGTGGAAAAGATACTGATGCTTTTCCATGAGACCATGCTGTTCTGAAGGGAGAAAGGCAACACTCATCTGAACTTGCCACGCTCCAGACAAAGCTGCAAAACTACTCCTGGTTCTGAACAGCTGCTTGTTGCTACTGCTTTTTTCTAGGAGTTTTAGTTTGTGCATGTTAACTATTTTTCTGAACATGTTAAAGCTGGTTGAAAGATGGGGAGACTATGATGATTAAGAAATTTGATTTTTTTTTTTTACATGGAAAATAGTCTTCGAAATAACTAGGATTATAATTTCTCATCAAAATGACTGTTTTGTTTAAAGCTTTTTTGTCCACAAAAAATGAATGTTTTGACTAAATATTTTTTCCAATCAGCTTTCCTGTATTTGTCTCCAGATAAGTGCTGTTCTGCTTATAAGTGCTCTCTAAGGTTGCAGTGAATACTGTACTCATGCTGCTTTTTATTGTGTTGCTATGAGCTTATTCAACTGCGTGCCTCATTGCACTTGAAAGCTCAGCACTCTTTCGTGAATTAAGTGATTCCTATGAACTGTATTTATAAGGCCAAAATTTCAGCCAGGCTTAGCTTCTGTACGCATAATGTACGTCACCAAAATCTAATACACTTTCATCTGAGGCCTGCAATGCTCTCTTAACAAATGATTGAGTGGTCCAGAGCCAGCTTTCTGTATCCAGTCAGGTTGATGCTTATAATGATGTCTGAAACCTGGTATGCTCATGGAAAAATGGTGCAAATAACAGATAATGCAGCTGGAAGATATTCCATGTAGTTTATCAGCTCAGATTTCCTTTCATCTTCATTATTGTCACCCTTTTCTTTTCAAATAATCTAAGAGTTCAAATGCAGCACGATCTAACTGTCTAACACTTGTCTGTTTGTATTTACATCCTTTTACTCTTGCCACCCGGCATCAGTCTCTCTGCTCTGTCCAGTTAGTTAGCCCTTCAGTTCACTGTGGAACATCTCCAGAGAAAAACCAGGAGGATGTTTGGGGCAGGCATTAAAACAACATGCTGGGTGCAAACAGCACTTGGCTGTTTTGTGATATATGGTAAACGCGAAGTAACGTTCTCGTGTGCTTTTTTAAGGAAGGCCTCAGAAAGTCCTGCTGATGTGTTGGTGCCCACTAGACTTCTAACCTTGCTAATCCTTATCATTTGTGATGTCTTTAATGTTAGTAATCACATTCTCTCTTTTCTTTTTCTCCACTGTTTTCCTGTTCTGTCAGCAACCAGCTACAAAAACTGGGGTAAGTCATCATCTTTGTTATTTTATCTTTTCCACATGAAAATGGTACTAGGCTCTGTCAGTCCATGTCAGGAACCTCAGCATTTCACTTTGCATGGTTCCTCCAGTGAAGGATCCCTGAAGCCCAGGCAGTTGAATTAGTTTGCTTCAGCAAACTAAAGTTTGTGTTAGTAACAGTTAATGGTGTTCTCACCTCCAAAAATCACAAATATTACAAGCTCTGAGTGATTTCGAATCGACTGCATTTTAGTGCTTGCTGCTGTCTTCACTAGCCCCTCCGATACACATATCCACCTGGATGTCCCCACATGCTTCACAGTACATGGGAAGATATGGTGATTTCTTTTGCATACAGATAGCATAAAATATCAAACCTACAAAACAAAACAGTAGAGAGCAGAGGAATGTTTGAGGCCTTTCAAGCATTCATCATTGACTGACAATCTTGCTGTTACGCCATTCTCACTGTGCCACCCTCTTTGCTACAGAGGTTTCTCTCTGTAAGTGAATGCATGGCTGAGTTTTAGTTGACAGCCGAGTTTGTGGCCTGTAGGCTTCTCAATAGTATTTAAACCTTGATTTCTAGGGAACCTTGGAGGATCAAATCATTCAAGCAAACCCAGCCCTGGAAGCTTTTGGAAATGCCAAAACCCTGAGAAATGACAACTCTTCACGTTTTGTAAGTCTGTAACTTAATGTAACAATGTCCTCTTCAACAGTGGCCAGTTAATGGTATCTCTGTAATAATCATAAGTTTCTTCTCATTTTGCCCACTAAAATGGTTGGATTTCCACACAGTAGAAGAATAACAAAGTAGGACCTAACCAGGAAAAACTACTGGAAGGATTAAAGATAAATAGAAACTGTACATGATCAGGAAACAAGCAAAGCCCAGATTTATGAAGCCCTTTGTACAGCAATGGCAGATCTTCCCCAGGACTGCATCTGCTGCATAGCTTTATTTTCCTACCATGTTTTCCACTTGCCTAAATCATTCCCTCTCACTATACTTCTCTGACACTTCACTAAGTGTCAGAAATACACCACAGTCCCTGCTCCCTCCCACATCTTCCCCCTCTGCAGACCCACACATGCAGCAGTACTCCTACCTATGAGCCATATCCCTTATTTTTATGGCTGAGTAAGCTACCCCTGCTTGTCCCTCAGTGCTGGCATGACCTGGGACCTCTCCTCATTTCCATTAGGCTTGCAGGCGAGCAATCGCCTCCCGAGCTCTGCCTCTACCACATCGGGTTGACATTGGCTCAGAGGTTCAAAAAGAATGGCATGAGGATGACAGCCCAAGTTTGCATCCCATGTTCCCCTAACAAATTCAGTTAAAAATGAAATTGGAAGGGGTGAAGAGGTTCAGAGGTTGTAAGCATCTGTGGAAAGCTACACAATTTTATAAGGAGTTTGTCAGCTGGAATGGAAATTAATTACTTTTAAAAGTAGATGTGTTTGAATATGATAAATTAAATGAAAACTACTTGATCGTTATGAAACTTGGCGGGATGAATATGCAAATTTAATGGGCAAAGCAGTGTAAAATCACAGCACCCTTCTGACATAAATTGCTGCATGTAAGTTAGGACCACAAAAGGGGAGGAGTCAAAAAAGGAGCTTGTGTGTCTCATACCCAGGCTTATGGCTGCGAGTCCTGCATTACAGTAAATCTGAGTCACGAAACTGGAAGCTATATGCATTTCCGTATCTTAGCCTGGCAGATAAGTACACCATTATCCTTTTCCCACAAGCTGATTATCTAGTTGTATGTATAGATTTAGGCTTGGAAAAGTGTGATATCAAGGTTTGATAGTTCTCATTGAAAATCTGCCTATGCAAAGCCAATGAGTTAGCATAAACTGATTCTTTGGGCCAAATGATTGCCTGCAAGCAGCATCCTTTGTTTCCCTCAGTGTATACTATATGCACTAATTAGAATATTCTTCTGTGTGAATTAGGGTAAATTTATCCGAATCCATTTTGGAACCACAGGCAAGCTGTCATCTGCTGATATTGAGATTTGTAAGCAGAAAACTCTCTCCTTTTTAAAAAAATACAATTCCTCATCTGAAGGCTTGAAGAGCTTTTCTCACTGACATTTTCTTTGTGCAACTAGACTTATTGGAGAAATCCCGAGTGATTTTTCAGCAGCCAGGTGAAAGAGACTATCACATCTTCTACCAAATCCTGTCGGGAAAGAAGCCAGAGTTACTAGGTAAGCATTACGTGGATCTGCAGTTTTTAAGAACCAACCTTTAGCTGAACAAACAGTGGCTGAGGAGGGGGTATGGGGCAAACCTGTGTTCAGAAAGATGCTTGAGCTTCTACTTGAGAAAACTCAACTTCCACTGTCAAATATACTCTTTTAAGGATGCTGTTGGAATGGCAGCAACAGAGGCCATTTTTCTGTGATACACTGATGCAGGTGCCCTATAAAGTGAAGTGGTATTACAGATTAGACTAGGGGAATAAGATTCAGGGAGGACTTCTAAAACGTAGTGTTACAAAGGCAAAAAATGTCACTCTGAATTTGTGTAATCCAAGGTCTTGAAACATTTGGAAAATGCTAGACTTCCAAAACACTTGTGGTGATAAAACTTTAATTATCCAGATTTTCACATATGAGCATATTTGCTTATAGGTCCATAAATAAAAGCTAGTTCCTGCTTTCTGCCTCAAGTGCCCAAGCACTGTAGCAAGGGAGAATATGCAAAGCCACCTGCCACTGAATGTGGGGCGATTACCCCTTTCAAGTTTTCCCTGGCTGGATGCAGTCCCATAGACCTGCTGGAGAAAAGCAGAGAGAAGATGAGGCCTCTCTGCTCCCATCTCCTAATATTTTGAATAAAACCTTCACTAGTTATTTAAGTGATGTGGTTTGCTGGCTTTAATTTGTAGTCTGGAGAAGCACATTTTATGAAATACATTGAAGAGTCACTTTGCCGCTGCACTAAACTGCTACTAAGCCATAGCAATCATAATCTGTTTTGATGTCTTATTATACTGACAGTGAGTGGTCAAGTCCCTAACCCTCTTAGCTTTTACATGGCCTAATTAATGACGATTACGGGAAAGATTTCAAGGAAGCATTGCACTGAGATTCCTGTGTGAATCTCTGTGCTGGGAAAAGACGCTCTTTCTCATAAATTGTCTGTCTATATAATCTACAACAGCATACACCTTTCTGGCCAGCACTAGCATGTCTGCAGGCTCTTGAAGAGGCTGAAACCAATGGGGGCTTCCATTTTTTAGGCAAGAAATGTATGCATTTGTAAATAAACACATACCTATCTAACTATAGATAAGTACAAATATAGCAAAATATAGATGTAGATAAATGAACATACAACATAGTGACTACATAGCAAAGTAACACAGACTTATAGAGAATATGATTTAATATACACATATAGACATATATATATTTACATACATATTTAAACATGTAGGTATGTGCATATGTATATAAAAGATTGAAATCTAGACAAAACCTTAGTCTGCTTAATGAGGGTGAAACATTCTATTGATTTAGGGAAACAGGACTCTACCTGTACTTTTGGAGCCAGATAGCTTTTTAGAAAAGAACTCTACATTTTTAGACTTTGATGTGAAGGAAAAGGAAAGTGGAGAGAAAGGCAGAGCCGCATTCAGACTTCTGTTCATCGAGAGCCAAGTGCTTTCTGCAAAGAGTCCTGGAAGTCACTATTTTGTGAGTCTGTTATAGAAGAGGGGAACCATGCCCATTTTTCTTGTCTTTGTTCATATTAAAATCTTTTTCTCCTCTGTACTTAGATGGGATTTTTACCCCTACAGGCATGCAAGGCAGAAAGTAGGGCTATACAGGAAATTATGAACTCAGTATACTGCAAAACATGCTTAATAGATGTGTAATGCAGTATTCCCATATTCTTTTTATTCATGCTTTCTTTAAATCTTGCTCTTCAGTCTGGAATAGTAGATTAAGAGAGTTGTAATAAAACAAACAACAAAAAAAACCCCAACAACCCTCCCCCCAACTTTATCTATGGTTGTGCAGGGACAAATGTATGTCAGAGTTGATCTTTTGATCTTCATTTTTTGGGGGATATCCTGAATGGATGGCAGTTTTGACCTTGGCAGTTCTTTTACAGATATGCTACTGGTATCTACCAACCCATATGACTACCACTTTTGCTCACAAGGAGTAGTTACTGTGGACAACTTGGATGACGGAGAAGAATTGTTGGCAACAGATGTAAGTCTCTATTGATTTGACTTTTTGCTTCCTATATTAGGTGCATATGGGGAGGAAAAGTGCTGGCAGGAGCCTAATTTCTGTCACTGAATATATTGAACTAAAGTGAAAGCAGAAATGGGTCTTAATTACATTCATACTATGAAGCACAAGGCCTGACAAACTATTGTGCTTTTGAATCTGGCCTTGCTCCATGTAATGCCCATGGACACAATGTTCTTATGATTTTGATGTATAAAACATGAGATAAAGGAAGCTCTCCTACTGCTTTCCAGCCACTGCTGGGTCTTCAGGGAGTTCCAGTGGCTGTTTTGTGAGATAACACACCTTGGCAAGTTAGTGATATCTGCCATGCAAAGGTACATTGTAGGGCTGCAAGATGCCATTGCTTTTGAATAAGGAAGTGACAAAACACCTGCATTTCCTTTTCACAGCAAGCCATGGACATCTTGGGATTTGTGCCTGATGAGAAGTCTGGTTCCTACAAGCTCACAGGTGCCATCATGCACTTTGGGAACATGAAATTCAAACAAAGACCCAGAGAAGAGCAGGCAGAGGCAGATGGCACTGAAAGTAAGAATAACACCTAAAATTACTCCTTACATTCAGAAGTCTGGCATGTGTCCTGCACTATGTTGAGGAAGAAGCAGTCTGTTTGCTTTGATCTTGTACAATGTAGCTCCTGTTCAGCAAAGAGTGATATGCTTTATTTGTAGCAGTGGCTTGTTCAGTAATGGGCAACCATACTCAGTAGAAGGTGAATAGACACAGTCAGAGTAACCCAAAGAAATTACATTTTTGTAACACCGAACACAAGTCATTAAAAGGGCAAGGTCTCTATTCAGTTTCTCTTTGGAAGTGGATGTATTTCACACTTTTTCTTGGCTATGCATGTTTCTGTGTAGAAGTTCAAAGACAGTTGAAACCTTGTTTCTCTTTATCAGGTGCTGACAAAGCTGCCTACCTAATGGGAATCAACTCCTCTGATTTGATTAAGGGTTTATTGCACCCTAGAGTGAAAGTTGGCAATGAGTATGTGACCAAAGGTCAAAGTGTTGAGCAGGTAAGAAGTTGTCAAGAGTATTTGGATACCTGTCCCACAAGCCTTAAGGATTTATCTGTAACATCTCAGGAAGATAGACGGCTGCAAGCAATATTAACACGTACCTCTAGTATCTGTTCACATTTTATATCCTCAAACTTGGGAGAACAGACAGTGAAAGTGTGGGAAACTGGTGAAGAGACTGACAAAGGAATAGTGGCCAGCGCTGCCTTTGACAGGACTGTTTTTCTGACGTGTTAGTAGCAGCCACTCAAGGAAACCAGGTGCAGTAAAACCACATGGGGATTGATATCTAATTCTGGATGAGAATAGTTGCCTAGAAGACTTGAGTCATGGATTATTTATTCACTCATCACTTATTCATTATTCATGTAATTTTAAGCTCTGTGTGACCTCAATCAGCTAAAGGCAATATCCACTTAGAGGTATCTTTTAAATTAGGAAACAAAAGTCCTTGGGTTAGCACAGCTGCAGCAGTAACAGTATTGCAAAAGATACTGCAGCATTTTGGTTACAATGAAAATTGTTGTTTGAAGGCAGACTATGGTACAGGCTCGAAAACTAGAAAACTGATGAAGAGAGGCCTGTCTTATCAGTGTAGCATAGGCTAAAGAGGCTTTTGACAGGCTTTCCCTATAGCCTACTTATGCTCTAACTCCCCTCAAAAATTACAAGCAAATGGCAATGAGAACCTTCTCTGGAGACATTCAAAACCCGCCTGGATGCCTTCCTGTGTAACCTCATCTAGGTGTTCCTGCTCCTGCAGGGGGATTGGACTAGATGATCTTTTGAGGACCCTTCCAATCCCTAACGTTCTGTGATTCTGTGATTCTGTGATTCTGTGAAACTTGAGCACAAATCTCCCTTATTCTGGCAGTAGCTCGGGACATCATGGCTGGCATCTAGCCTGTGAGCTTTCTGGTACCTAACTTCCACAGCAAGGGATTAAAACATTTGCAACTTGCTATCCAGCTGTTTCCCAAGAGGCACTTTACTAGCACTTAATGTACTTGTTACTAGACACACATATATGTAATGATAATTTGAAGAAAAGTCAGCATAGATAATGGGAGAAGCTGTGTGGTGTTTTAAGTATGCCTTGGTGATTATAAGAATCATTGTGAAGTAACATTTAAACCATAAGTGGGGATTGAAATAGGCTGCTATACTGAAATCTTTATATCCCATAGTGAATTCTGCTCCACATAGTGGTATTTTGAAACATGTATTTTAGGTTTTGTATGCTGTTGGGGCCTTATCCAAGGCAGTGTATGACCGAATGTTCAAATGGCTGGTGGTCCGTATCAACAAGACCTTGGACACTAAGCTGCCAAGACAGTTCTTCATTGGAGTCCTGGATATTGCCGGGTTTGAAATCTTTGATGTGAGTATTAACGTATGAGGACTTGGTGATAGGACATAAAAGATACCAAGCTATAGCTTGAGTGGGTATTTTTTTTTCTAAACAACAGAAGGAAAAGTGCTGATGAAGCCATAAAGCAAATAGCATATGCAATTTTACAAGGTTTTGCCATGAATAGATGTAGAAAACACTCAGCATTTAACACAGCTGGACGTGTGAATAGTTCCTGGGGAGGAAGAGGGTGGGAACCTGTGGCAAATACATCTGACATGCTTTGGGCTGTGTTTTAGGAGAATATATTGTTTCCACTCTTCCTCTTTTAGAGAAAGCATCTTTTATAGGGTATGATATTTCTTCCTCTTTATATCTCAGTGTAAGAAATGTAACTTCATCTTGATATAAGAAATAAATTTTTTACAAGTGAGAACAATCTTTCACTAGAACAACTCCCCCAGGGTACCCATCAATTGATGTGTCAAGTACCCATCAATACATGTTTTCAAGATACAATTGGACAAAGTGTTAGATAATCTCACCTAGGCTCCCTCTCCCATGAAAGGTTGGACCAGATGATCTTTTGAAGCCCCTTCCAACCTGGGCTGTCCTGTTATTCTGTTGTGGTTATGGGGATGGCATGCTGCTGAAGGAAAGACAAATGACTCCGAAAGACTGAACAAATCTGGGCTTCCTCACACTCTGGAGGACTGCACCTGAGGCAGTCAGCAGCCTGCTGCTGAACTTCCCCCTCCTTTGCCTTTGTGTTATGCTCAGTAGTTTCTCAACCAGCTACTGTTTAGAAGGCTTTCGACATACACAGCTTCATTCTTGCTCTTCCACCAAGCCCTTGCCATACTTAACTGTGGTGCAAATGCTTCTTTTTTATCTCCTCCTGCAGTTCAACAGCTTTGAGCAACTCTGCATTAATTACACTAATGAGAAACTGCAACAGTTTTTCAACCATCACATGTTTGTCCTGGAGCAAGAAGAGTATAAGAAGGAAGGTATTGAATGGGTATTCATTGATTTTGGCATGGACCTGCAGGCCTGCATTGATCTAATTGAGAAGGTACGTACAGGAGTGCTAAGATTCATTTACTGAATTGGTTTTATACATGATGCTTCCTTGGAGATGTCCTCAAGTCCCAGTAAACAGAGCAGGATAAACAGCAGGACAAGTTTCTTGCCTTTCTACATGCAATAACCAAATGAAAACCAGTACTTGTGGCATTTGTGACTACTTGACTTGACCTCTTTAAGTGTGCCTTACAGAGCCAGCAGTAACCACAAGCTGTAACTGCTAATTTGTGTGGCTGTATAATCTTCCTTGGCTTTTACTTTTGTCTTTCTCTGTCCCTGCTGTGCTTCCATTTACTTTGTTCCACATACGCTTAGCATCAAACTTACTTGTCATCTTTTCAAGGCAAATGCCATGTTTCAGTCACATGCCCTGTACCTCTCTCCCCTTGTGAAGCCCCTGTTTCTTACATTGCATTACATTACATTACATTGCATTGCATTGCATTACATTACATTACATTACATTACATTACATTACATTACATTACATTACATTACATTACATGCTGATGTGCAAAGTCCTCTGCACTCTCCCTAGCCTGGAACTATTGCTTCCTTCTCACTGGTTCACCAGCATAGGATATGACTTTCCTTTTCCCTTCTTTGTGAGTGTAATGTGGTCCTGGTGGGGACAGCTGTCCGTTGCTGTATCATTCTTTCTGCATCTTCTATGGCATGACATCTAACCCTGCTGATCTGTGAGGAAAAATGAAATGTTGAGTCTTGCATTAGCAGGACATCTGGAACAGCTGGAGTAGAAAGGCTGATTATTAAGTGCTCTTCTACTTAATCACTTCTCCAGGGGTAAGATATGTGCACATGATCCCAGTCCCTCAAACAATATGGTAAGTGCTAGGAAGTTAGTTCGTCTTTTCCTGAAACATGAATAATAAAATGCTAATTTGTCCAACTGCCTTGAAAGGTAAAACAAACCCTTTCTGGAAGTCATCATAAAGCCTCCTAAGGCAGAAGTGACATACTGAATAGTCAAAGGTGTAGTTACTATTTTACCAGAATAGTCGAAGGCTTCCTCCTCAGGATGAGAAGAAATTTTGCTGGCTTAAAATTCCATCAGATCAAACTTAAAGGCTGAACAGCAACTGAAAGCAGGAAGCCTAAGCATTTTCCAACAAAGATGTTCTTAAATCTACAGCCATTGGGAATCCTGTCTATCCTTGAAGAGGAATGTATGTTCCCGAAAGCTACAGATATGACATTCAAAGCCAAACTCTATGACAATCATCTTGGCAAGTCACCCAATTTACAGAAGCCTAGGCCTGATAAGAAAAGGAAATATGAAGCTCACTTTGAACTTCTTCATTATGCTGGTGCAGTAAGTTCCTCTGCTCGTGGGTATATTTTGTATTAGAGGTCTTCCAGGCAGAGTTTGTCCCATTGTGTGCAATGTGGAGGGTGGGAAGGAAGAAGAGATGAAGAAAGGGACAGTGAGGAGTTGTCTACTCTCTCTACACAAGTATTGCAACACAGTGAGATGCCATCAGACTCTAGGACATCTGGTCCTTGCATACACAAATAAAATTAAACAAACTGAGGAAGGCTGATAGTACTTTTGCTGAAAACATACCTTGCCTTGCCTTTCTCACTTTTCCTCTAATCAGAGCCAGACTAGTGATTAAACAGCAGCAGCATTTAACTGTCCATCTTGTTTTCTTGTTCAAATGAACTGAATAATTTCTGCCTAACTTCAGGGATGTCTAAAACAAACAAACAAACAAAAAATTTTAAAAAATTTGCATAACTTTTAACTTATGTTAGGACCAGTGTGCCAAAGTAGCCAAGGGAATGTGGTTAGTTCTGCTGTGAAGGTCTAGCTAACAGATTTGCTGATGATGGCATAAATGGAAATACAATCCAGTACTGTGATACCTGAGCCAAAATTTGTTCTGTTTCAAAGCTCTCTTTTCAGACCAGATGGGTAGAAAGAATCTGAAAGGGAGACTGGAAATTTTTTATCAAACTAGGGTTGATATGAAGCCTCAGCACAGCAGATCTGGAACCTACCTGATGCTGTTAATTTCAAATTATAATTGAACATTAAGCTAATTTTGTATTTATTAAGAAAAACAATGTCCATCTTGCTATTTATCTGTAGTTGTTAAAATATTCAGCAAAGAAAAGTAGAATTTTTATCCCCTTATGGTACTAATTATGGAACATATTTTCCCACTAAACAAAGCTGTGGCAAAGTTCAGGAGTTAGATTTTTAATCATTAAATTTCCATCAGAAAATTCATTATTCCAATGTAGCATGCTGTTGTGAAGTGAAATTATTACTTGTGCATTCCATAGTTCAGCCCTTATTAGTAGGGTTCCTGGGACACTGATGACATGTGGTATCTCTACAGCCAACCATGGAAGTCCATGAGAAGATGTAGGGACCAGATAGTTTTGAAGGGGTGTGCAGGATACAGATGGTAATTATTAGGAAGAGAGGGAATTAGATAGCAGAGAATTGGAGGGGAAGTGATGATAAACTGGGTGGCTGGTATTTATCTTAGGAGCAGCACTTCACAAAGGGTCATTGGATTCAGGCAGAACTACTGGCTACTCTGAGGAGGAACATTTGCAACCTCTGATTTGTTTTCGATGCTTTGTTGTAGGTTCCCTATAACATCATTGGGTGGCTTGAGAAGAACAAAGACCCGCTTAATGAAACTGTAGTGGGTATTTTCCAAAAATCATCCAACAAACTCCTGGCAAGCTTGTTTGAAAGTTACGTTGGCGCTGACAGTGGTAAGCAGAATCAGCTCACATGGGTTTTATTTCCTGTCTGGAATATGTGCTTGGAAATGAATTTAAGAAACAAAACAATTTTCTCAACTGCATTTGACTCAATGCTAAATGAGCCAGTGACTAATTATTTAGATGCGCATAGCATCTATAGGAGTTTGCCAGTTATACCAAGGAGGCCATTAACTTGGCTAGTTCAAATGCACACCACCTCCAAGCAGTTTTGGCAAGGAAATTTGTGTGCTGTGAACACTCCAGTGGAAGTTGTAGCATGCAAGTGTTCCATACAGGCAAGGGTTGCACAAAGAATTTTGTATGTAAATGCCTATGATGGAGTACAGCTCTTGTTACTCATGCTGCAGACCTCCTTGCTAGACACTCTGAATTAAATAAATAGAGAGTTTTAGTGAAAGGTTTAGAATATTTTGTTGGATTATTGGCAAGTAGACTCTGAAGATACCTGAACACCATTCCACATTGGCCAGAGTAGAAGGTTTTGCCAATAGGTCTTCCTTTTTGCTTGCTGTTGGTTTTTTGTTTGGCAAGACTAATGTAGATCTGAGAACGTATTTAAAAGTTGTATACATTACACAGAACTGTATTTTTGAGAAGACAAGTAGCAAGCATCTAGAAAATCAATCTTAAGTAAATAAGACTGGCATTCATTACAAAGATGTAGCTCATGTCCTGAGGATGCAATCACTTACAGTTATTTATTAGTAACCTCATTTCTATAGATGTGGTTGTCATGAATCATAAGATGCTTTCTGAGGAAGCAAGGAGGCTGCAGACTTCAAAATGTGAATAAGACAGGGAGCTGAATATAAATAAGAAAAATCCTGCCACTAACAAATTCTTGCAGGTTACTAACTGCCTATTTGCCTGTGGGTATTCCTGTCTGTCGGAATTCTACCTTGTTTTTCCTCCATGTCAGGAGAAAAGAACAACCTGTCCAGAGTAGCCTTGTCCAGTCTCGGCTTTTTAATGAACTACAAATGACTCTACTTTGTTAAAAGTTATTTTTCTGCCTTATTCATAAATATGGACTTTCTGCACAACAAGTGATGCTGTCTAGATCTGAAATGCAAATGCAATCCAAAAAGCTTACAGTGGTCTTTGACGAAAATCCTGAGTATGGACATAGAGCTGCAAACCCTGAGCAAACAGAGCCATCAAGTCACTAGCTATGCTTTTCATTCAAAGGAAGCTGTACTATTAGAAGAGTTTGTCTGTCTCCCATGCCTTGCCTGCACCCCTTACTGAGATACAGATTTTTTTTCTTTCCTTAGCTGACCAGGGTGGAGAAAAGAAACGCAAGAAAGGTGCTTCGTTTCAAACAGTGTCCTCATTGCACAAGGTTTGTCTACTTATCCCTTCCTGACAGTCTGAGTAAAGACAATACATCGAAGAGAAATGATAAGGATTGTAATGGACAAAAAAAAATATGGAATCCAACATCAGAATTTGATTCTAGGCCTTGACTAAACAAATATAATTATATTAAAACCACGTGTGTGAGGGGCTGCTCCATTTTATCTTCTTTGAGCATTCAGGAGATGAAGTGTTTTCTATTCTATCCAAGAAAGTATCACAAAATCTTGTGAACAACATGTATCACTTACTTTGTGGCTTATTGCTTCATGCATGTCTGTGGAATCAGGATTGATTACATGTAATTTGCCAGTCCCTATCTGATTACTGTTTGTAATTGGATCCTAAGGTTAGAGCAGCCATGAAAAACAAAAGTTGCTGAGTGGAGTATCATATGGCCTCTTTTTTCCCTGAGTAATTCCATTCTGCTGGGACTCGCTTGTGCTCCTGGTGGAAGCTGCCACTAGGATCATCTCTGGGGAAAAATGAGACCTGTAATTTACCATTGGTACAATTTCTTCTGGGTAACACTAAGGAAGCTGTAAGGTAGGTAAATCTCAGGTAGGGAAGGAAGTAGTTATCTCCCACTAGTCATGCCATTTTATCTTGTTTGGAGGTACTTCTCCTGAAAGGAAATCACGTGAAATTGAGATCTATATGTTATCAGCTGAAGAAGTATAAAGATAGCTGAAGGATCACTTGGATAGTAATTTAATAATCCACAAATAGTAGCCCACTTTCCAGCACACAAGGAGCTGCTAAGTACCCAGCTCAGGTTGTCTCATTTATCATTCTGACAGGCCGATGAGAAATTTCCAGTTTGAACTGTTGTGATCACATCATATTCCACCTCTAATGGTCTCTCTTTTCTGTTTACTGGACAAAACACTTTCCACAGAACTTGGTGATCACTGGTAGGCACCGAATGGTTGGCTTATTCTGAGCTACCTTGCTGCCTGCCTTGGAGATGTCTAATTAAGATCAATAAGTGGGAAACATTTGGCCAGGGTGACAAAAACCTGGCTTTTTTCAGAAACAGATGGGAAAGGTGAACTGTCCTCACTGACTGGGGAAGTGACTAGGCAAAAATGCACTTGGCTTTACAGAAATGTTCTGCAGGATGATACTGCATCTTGCTTGCTGTTCATTTTGTTTCTGACATTTCTGGGGTTGTAAGTAAAACATGCGTCTTCTTAAGATTTTGCTAAAGCTGATGCAGATTCCTATAATAAAGTTAATTTGTACTTTTTAATTTTGGTAAGCTTATAATTCTGTTGGGGACTATTTAGAGAGATGACTTTAATAAGCTTAACAACCAACAAACCAAAGAAATAAGTGGCTGGAATTCCATCAAACTGCTAAAGCTAATTGTGTTTTTAATATGTCTGTTCTAGGAAAATTTAAATAAGCTGATGACTAACCTAAAATCTACAGCCCCTCACTTTGTACGATGCATTATCCCCAATGAATCAAAGACTCCAGGTATGGAAAACACAACAGTCTTAAAGTTTTAGTATATTTGAACTATGTCATTCCAATACTTACTTCCAAGTCACCAGATTGTAATTAAACACTGTCTTTGTTGTTCACCATATCCAGTGGTGTTGATCTTTCAGGAGATGATGCCTCACATTTTCCAATTCCCTCGGTGAAATGAAGATCAAGCCCTGTGGAGAATCTCCGTTTAATTTAGCCTTGTTTTTCCCCTGCAGGTGAAATGGATGCTTTCTTGGTCTTGCATCAGCTCCGCTGTAATGGTGTCCTGGAAGGCATCCGCATTTGCCGTAAGGGTTTCCCAAACAGGGTGCTTTATGCTGACTTTAAACAAAGGTAACACAGTGCTGTGTTGTCTCCTGTCCTAACCTATCAGTCAAAGTTTATTTTTCATTCAGTTTGCCTGACTATGGAAGGCAGAATTCTGCTCTTGCTTGTGTCTGTGTAGATGGAAAATAGGAAATTGCCCTAGGAGTTTTTGTTGTTGATGTTGGTTTGTTGTTGATGATGTTGGTTTGGGTTTTTCTAAGTTTTGGGGGAAGACAGGAAGATTAAAAAAAAAAAGCAGAATCTAGGCTGATTTTACTAATCACTTATCTGTTATTAACAGGTACCGCATTCTGAATCCAGGCGCAATCCCAGAGGATAAATTTGTGGATAGCAGAAAAGCTGCTGAAAAACTTCTGGCATCTTTGGATGTTGACCATAACCAATATCGTTTTGGACACACCAAGGTAACCAGAAAGGACCATCATTGCTTATGTAAAGAGAAAAGTGGTTAATCTAATATCTGATTTGCAGAATAGGGCATTATGCAATTTCTGGTGATGGTGATTAATGAAGAGTTAATAATACAAGGAACCAGAAATATAGCACCAAAGTGATACTAATTTTTAAGCTGTGCTGGTGGAATTTTATTTCTCTGGCTCAAGCTCCCACAAAGCTTTAGTTACAGCAGCACTACAAGTGGACACAGCAGATGATGCTCCATTCCTCCCAGTAAAACAATAGCTTATTTAATATAGGTACACTCAAACATGTATGTATCACAAGATCAAATGCATGGTCTTTTAAAATGAGGTCATGTGCAATTATGACATGATCCCATTAGCAGGGATCTGGGAGTCAGGAGCTGACCTGCTCTGAACCCTGCCACAGTTGAAAAGTACTGTGGCAATTAAAATGTGGCAATAAAATAGCTTGGTCTATTCAAAACTGAGGAGGTGAGATCCAGTTTTAAAACAACTTTGAAACTGTACAGTGCGGTCCCTGATGCAAGTAGTATTTGGTCCTCTATACTCTTTTACTTTATAATATGTCAATAAAAATACCATTTTTCTCAATGATTTCAATAAGATCTGTGTAACTTTGGAATAAAATAATTCTTTATGGTGAAATGACATCTGTGCACATACCAGGTGTTCTTCAAGGCTGGTCTCTTGGGCCATCTAGAAGAAATGAGGGATGAGAGACTTGCTAAAATCTTAACGATGATCCAGGCAAGAGCACGTGGCAGACTGATGCGGATTGAGTTTCAGAAGATAGTGGAGCGCAGGTATGAAGTCACCCCCTTCAATTTTAGCAGATAATAGTCATTACCATTTAATTATATGTTGAATAGAGTAATTATTACAGTTCCTAAGGCTATAGTTAACCCTAAATTAAAGGTTCATTAAAGTAGATGTATGGTAAAAATAATAGGAAATGTATATTGCCTGCAGCTCTGGTAAAAATCAGATTTGGAAATTTTTTGTGTCCCTGAAAATCAAGAGATATGAAGGAAGTTTCTTTGATATCTTGGAACCTAGTACAAGTTCCTTATATTACTGAGAACAAAACCATAAAATTGATTGAGAATGAAAAAATTCTCACTTTCTCAATTCAGGCTAAATTTAGGGAATTCTGTTTGTTTTCTTCTTAAACCAGGGATGCCCTTCTTGTAATTCAGTGGAACATCCGCGCCTTTATGGCTGTGAAGAACTGGCCCTGGATGAAGCTTTTCTTCAAGATCAAACCTCTTCTGAAGTCTGCAGAAACTGAAAAGGAGATGGCCAATATGAAGGAAGAGTTCTTGAAACTGAAGGAGGCCCTGGAAAAATCTGAAGCCAGGAGAAAAGAACTTGAAGAAAAGCAAGTCTCTTTAGTTCAGGAAAAAAATGATTTGCTTCTCCAGCTCCAAGCTGTGAGTAGACACATATATTCATATATTTGTTAGATGTTCTTTGAAACTCAAAGGCTTACAGACTAGTGTTAGTGCAATTCAGTTAAAGTAAGCTGTTCATCTTGTCAGTCTTGCCAAAATCAAAGCAGATAGAAATTATCATGTTCTAGCATATAATCAGGTCAGCTAGCAATGCAAATCTTAACAGGTTCTGTCCAAGGCAATGTCCATGGCAGTTAGATTTGGAAGTAGTCTTATGTATGACTAGTCATGGTCACCACTGTCTTATCCTGCTACATTAATTACTTGTCAGTCTTGTCTTCTGAAATCAGGAGTAGGAATTTTTCCTTACATGGTTCTGTAGCTTCAGATCAGGCTCTCTGACCATGTACAGGATAGGGGGGGAGAAGTGAAGAATCAAAAAGGCCAGGCAGTCATTGCTGTCCTCTTCTTTATGCAACACTAGGAGCAAGACACTCTGGCAGATGCCGAGGAACGATGTGACTTGTTGATTAAATCCAAGATTCAGTTGGAGGCCAAAGTCAAAGAACTGACAGAGCGGGTTGAGGATGAGGAAGAGATGAATTCTGAGCTGACTTCTAAGAAGAGAAAATTGGAAGATGAGTGCTCTGAGCTCAAGAAGGATATTGATGATCTTGAAATAACACTTGCAAAAGTAGAGAAAGAGAAGCATGCTACTGAAAACAAGGTACTTTTAGAGCTTTATCATATATTCAAATGAGGTTAGGCATGGATTACTTTTATAACAAGAGCTACTGGTCTTCTCATGGTTTTACACTGTCTGTTAGACAGGCCACACTGGAGGATCCATATATATACAGAGTTATTTGACCTCATAAGGGAAAAGGTGTTAACTCTGAGGCTGTTTCCCTTTTTATGAAGTAAGTTCTGCTGCAATTCAGCTAAAGAATTATGTATAGTCTTGGCATTTTTAAGTAAACAGTTTTCTGCTGTAACCATGAGTTCTTTCAGCTCTTCTAAGAGCCTGTAAATGTAAAAGTCATCTCCTACTTCTCCCAGAAAGAATCAGAAGCTGGGGTCCACCACAATGAGAATGACCCTGAAAAGATTATAGTACATTTGAAAGACTTTATTAAACCCACAAGAAGAACTGGCACACGTTGGCTCCCTCAAGGGCAATTTCACTCAAAAAGTAACAGGGGGCTGTTGGGGAAGATATCCCTTTCTTCCCATCATCTTCTTGCATAAAAGTTCAGTACAGACAGTTATCTGAGCCAGGTTATGATAATCCCTTCCTTCGAATTCTTACAAACACATCTTCCTTTCTCACACAGGTCAAAAATCTGACGGAAGAAATGGCGGCTCTTGATGAGAATATCAGCAAACTTACTAAGGAGAAAAAGTCCTTGCAGGAAGCTCATCAGCAAGTTTTGGATGACCTACAAGCAGAGGAGGACAAAGTTAACACACTGAGCAAAGCTAAAGTGAAACTGGAACAGCAAGTGGATGATGTAAGCTGGTTCTGCCTCCATGTTTCCCCAGGCTTGTTTGTCCACCACTTACGGTTTTCACTAAATATTGCAAAGCTTTGAAGTGTATTCCTTTCCTTTTAAAAATTATCGAGGATTTAGAAATGCAGTGCTTGTACTGCCAGTAAAAGGTATAATTACAGGAACACTATAAAAACATATCTGTGTAGTTGAGCCTTTGAAAGGAGTTCGATAACAAGGGAAAATCAGTTTGCATTTGCAGTGTAACTGGCATGAAATCAAACAGAACTTTGCTACTGAGAACTGTAATCCTTGCACAAATGTAAAGTATGGACTAACCTTATGTTGTATTTCTTTAGCCCATGTGCCCACTGGCTGCTGGAAATCAAAAAAATGTAAATAGGGATGCTTGTACTTAAGTACTTCTGCTTCACCACTTGCTAGAGCTCAGCACAAAGCTGGGCTTAGCATACATCAGACTGTTGTAAACCATCTGTGTCCAATGTATTTCATAAGTAACTTTGTTCCTAAAGCTTGAGGGCTCACTTGAACAAGAGAAGAAAGTGAGGATGGATCTAGAAAGGGCAAAACGCAAACTGGAAGGGGATTTGAAGTTGACCCAAGAGAGTGTCATGGACTTGGAGAATGATAAGCTCCAGATGGAAGAAAAGCTAAAAAAGTAAGAGTCTGATTCTGTTGTATAAAATAAAGCAGCACTGTTACCACTGTCATTTCAGAGCCTTCAGGTGTGTCATCCTGCTCTGATGGTGAAAAAAGGAAATTTCATGAGGAGAGAGTGTGTAGCCAAGGAGGGAGGGAAAATCACTCTTACTTGTGCACAGTATACCTGAAACATTAGAATTCATTACTCTTTCCAGCATTTAAAAAAAAAAGTTTTTGTGTTTTTCATTGCTTAGAAGAGAAAGCTGAAGTAAGGCTCTAAAAATTTGTTCACCATAACTAGCTATGACAGTATTGTTGAAAGACCTGACTCTGTTAAATATATTTTTCCATTGAGTCTGAAAATAATGTTACTTTTGTATGACACAAAGAACCAGAAATATAGTTGCACAAATGCATGCAGAGTCTTGACTTGGAAACTGCTGCTCAGAAGATGTGTTTCATGCAAATAGCAATACATGAGGATTGCTTTCATGTTTAGTTATAAGTTTTATTGAACAGTACAAAAGCCTAACTTGAAGCTACAGGAAAAGTTGTCACAGAAGGATTTTCCTTTCCATGGCAGGAAAGAATTTGAAATGAGCCAGCTGAATTCTAAGATAGAAGATGAACAAGCTATAGTGATGCAGCTGCAGAAGAAAATCAAGGAGCTTCAGGTCAGCTTGCTTCTTTCTCATATATCTTAGGATAAGTTTCTCCTTGTGCCTCACCAAAGGGCTTTGCAGAGACGTCTCATGGCTAGCTGCAGCTTGACTTTGAGACCCAAAGTAGTGCGACTCCGTAGCTAACCAGACTGATCCCTTTTCACCTCAGGATGCTTGCTCTACAGTGGTTCCTTCCTAGTTGTAGGACATATGACCACAAAATGCTAGTGGTTTCAGAAAAGGCAGAAGGGCTTTGGTGTTTTATTCTAAACAAATGATATTGTTTCAAACCGTGGACCTGAGGGTGGATGCTGAGGAGGAGCACAGCAGTGATAAGCACGTATTTGAAATTTAGGGGAAGGGCTCAAATGCACAGGAAATTTTCAACAGAAATGAAAAGGTCAAAGAAAGCCAGCAGAGTCCAAACAAAATGCCTTGACATGAAGTATCAGCTCTGCCTTTTTGTAAGTATAGAACATTTGCATAACTTGGATGTGAAGCATAGGTTGGTCAAAATAACCATTTCATAAAAGACTGTTCCCACTGAATATTCATTATTTATGCAATTCTACACACTGTTATATTTGAAATCTTGTCTTAACAGCTCTAGAGAGAAGTTACTTCAGTCACAGAGCTTGTAAAATGGGAACAAAGATTCCCTTCCCATGGCAGTTTGTTGCTGCCATTCCTATTATCAAGTAACTTCTCTCATGTACTTCAGCTGAAAGTCAAGTAACAGGAGTATAAGGTCAATGCACTTGACCTAAATGTCTTGAACTAGAGCTTGTAGAGCAATCTACTGTGAGAAAGGTGTGACTCACCATCCTTACTGTAGCTCAAGATCTGATTTACTGGCACAAATGGGCAAGTCTTTTAACTGTTGTTCTGAAGTGTGGGCTGGCAAAGGGCTTAACAATTTGTAAGGTGCTTCATAGTCTTCTGATGGCAATCATCATGAAGGTGACCTGAAGGTGCTCTCATCTCTTTGACAGGCTCGTATAGAAGAACTAGAAGAGGAGTTGGAAGCAGAAAGGGCTGCTCGAGCCAAGGTGGAAAAGCAGAGATCAGATTTGGCCCGAGAGCTGGAGGAATTAAGTGAGCGACTTGAGGAGGCTGGGGGAGCCACAGCTGCCCAGCTGGAGATGAACAAAAAACGTGAGGCAGAGTTCTTGAAGCTGCGGCGGGACCTTGAGGAGGCCACACTGCACTATGAAGCCACAGCCGCCACCCTGAGGAAGAAACATGCGGACAGTGTGGCTGAGATGGGAGAGCAACTGGACAACCTGCAGCGGGTCAAGCAGAAACTGGAAAAGGAGAAAAGCGAGCTGAAGATGGAAGTGGATGATCTGTCATCCAACATGGAGCAGATGGTCAAGGGAAAAGTAAGGGTCCTGAGGCCACGCAAACCCCCAATGGTCATGTATAGTTAAGGTTGGTCTGAAGGTTTCCCAGGACACCTGGTAGGAATGGAGTATTTTAGAAGGTGGTGTCTTGCAATCTGAGCTTATGCGCACAGTGTCACCCTTCCCCAGCTGGCAGTATAACCCTTCTTATCTGGAGATGGGACAGCCATTAAGATGGCCTGTCTAAAACACACACTGCATCCCCAGTCTCAGCCATATTGCTTATCCATATGTCTTGGAGCACAAAACTGTGTTGCTGAAATTCTGCTTGCCCAGGCTGGTGATGACTGGGGCGATGCCATCCAGGGATGGATATCTCCCATCCTAAGCAGAGGCCTCTGAGATCCTGCCCCTGGTTCACAGTTTTGCCCCACATTAGCAAGAAGTGCAAAGCAAAGACTTGCATGACCACCATGTATTTTTTTACTTCCTATGGCTGAATTGTGGATTTTGTTTCCTGAATAGATAGTCTCAGTAGTTTTCAGAACACTCTAAAGAGTTCTTTCAGTGCAAGTGAAGAAAAGAAATCTCAGTATTCCAAGAGTTAGAAAGCTATCATCAAAGTCAATTTATGATAAGTGGCAATTAAAGCAGAATCAGTAAAGCAATTTTCATTGGAGCTGATTTTCCCATCTAGCAATTATGAGGAGGCTATGCTTGTACTTTATAGGCATGTGATTGCTTTTGAAATTCTTGCAGTCTTTTTACGCTGGTGCTTCCATGCAGTTTTGGGAAAACAAATGGGGAAGGTGGTCTGATGGGGAAAACCTTGGCTTGGGACAGTAGATACAGGGCTACTATTGCCCCTTTTCTGCTGTGGTATTTGTGTCTTTGCTATCTGTCATTTCTCTGAAAGACAAACAAACAAAAAAGGATCATGTAGGCTACAGCTTCCAAATGGCTGCATCAAGAGTATAGCTTTATTTGTCTTCTCTCCTGATTCCTGTCAGGCAAATGCAGAGAAACTTTGTCGCACTTATGAAGACCATCTGAATGAGACAAAAACAAAGCTGGAGGAAATGACTCGCCTCATGAATGACCTCACAACTCAGAAGACAAAACTCCAGAGTGAAAATGGTACGTGCATGTTCAGCCCAGATAGACTGTTTCTCAGTAATTTAGCAGGTGTGTCTCAGCACTGCATCGATGAGGCACACTGTGCATGGCATCTGCTCTGAAGGGGGCTGGATTAGGACTGCTGAATGGAGCAGTAGCTTTGTGTCTTTTGACATTCCTATCTTCGATATTTTTATAACCTTGGTTGGGGAACCTTGCCTTGGACTGGCTTTTAAAACAAATTTATAACCATATTTACTAGCATACTGTGATACCATCTGATGAGCTGAAATGGATGTGCTGGCTAGGTATCCAGTTTCAGAAGCCAGGACATGTACATCTATCTTGCAATGCTAGAGGGAAGATGAGGGAGCCGACATACTGCTGCTCTCTGTGAATACCATCTTCCTCAGCGTAACCTTGGGCATTGCACTCTAGAAAGCCCTCATATCTGACTAAAAATACCACATATCCTCTAAGTGCTTGATACCTATTTAGCCACAGTAATACTATTTAATCTCTGCATCCTCATCAGATATCACTGTTCTGTGTATTTTCAAATATTTTTCATTTCCTATGTGTTTTCTTGTTAGTTCTATGTACTCATATAAAGCTGCAGTTTCCACCTCGCAGTGACACCCTACTTGTGATAAATGAAGTTTTCCTTATATTTGCCTCTGTTCTGTACACTGGTTGTTCTGAGGTTCTCAGGGTGTCTTGCAGCCCTCTAAAAAGTCATATGCGAAAGCAATGTAGAATAGTGAAGAAAAGTATAAACAAAAGCAGCTACAACTGCATGAGAAAGTAAGCATCAGTCTAGTCTGATCCACAAGTTGAACTCTAATTAACAAATAAAGGTATTAGGATTAACAACAACAACAACAACAACAAAACAAATATAAAACAAAAACAAACAAAACCCCCCCCCACAGAACAAAGCAAAAACATAAAAAGAACCTAACCAAAACCACAAACAAACAAACAAAAAAACCTAAGGAAAATTATCCAGGTGAAATGTCAGTGCCAGGACAGCTTTGGAAGAAGCTTCACAAAAGTTCAGCCACAATCACTGTTAGTTTTTTTCCTCAGCAGAATTGAAGAGGTGGGACTTTGATTTTGGCTGGTACTTTGTCATATCATCATCTTACCTTTTTTAACTTTTTTTGTTAAATCCTGTGGCAGGTGAATTTATAAGACAACTTGAAGAGAAAGAGTCACTGATAAGTCAGCTGTCTAGGGGGAAAACCTCGTTTACACAACAGATTGAAGAACTTAGGAGACAGCTAGAAGAGGAAACCAAGGTAATGCTTTGACTGTCTTAGTCACTCAGATGGAATGGGGAAAACTGTTCATGTTCATTTGTAGCCTTGATAAAAGCTGAAGTGAGACACAGGAATGAGAATGCTTCCTGGTAATTGTACTGTTATAAGTTCCTGCACCTGACTGCGGCAAGTCACAGGAGAAGAGTTTGGGAAAATAATCAGCATCCATAATTGTTAAATAAAACTTACCCAGTAGGATAGCCAAGATCTCAGATCTTGATCTTAAAATTTTGGATGCTTTTTTCAAAGGTGTTAGATTATCTTCAGTCTTGATAGCTTCCTCAGCATGACACCAGTTAGGGATGACTTCAAACACTTCTTACCTCATTTGACCTGGACTGTCAAGATCAGAGGCAAAAACAAAAAAGGGCTTAAGACTCCATTTGAATTTTTAGGAGCTGTTTGTTTGGGTTTTGCTGTAAATGCAATGCTGTGACTTTTCTACCCCTGCAGTCCAAAAACGCCCTGGCTCATGCCCTGCAAGCAGCCAGGCATGACTGTGATCTCTTGCGGGAGCAGTATGAGGAGGAACAAGAGGCCAAGGCAGAGCTGCAGCGGGCTCTCTCCAAGGGAAACGCAGAAGTGGCACAGTGGAGGACAAAGTACGAAACTGATGCCATTCAGAGAACTGAGGAGCTGGAAGATGCCAAGTAAGTGGGTTATATGGGCTTCATCGTGCCCTTGGCTGGCAGGATTGTGCTCCCTGGGACTTGTTATAGCACTAAGGACATAGACAACCTGTTAGGAGAAATCACTCTGGCTTATTGCTGTCGTTTGTGGCTGCCCTTCTTCTGTTCTTTTAATTACTTGAGCAGGCCAATGTTTCTGACGAGTCCTTGTCCATGGGGTAGTGGATGTGGATACCAGGGTTTATCTAAGAACTAACAAGATTAGATTACCCTACTTGGTTATCTTGCACACTCACTTACTTTGCCTCAGCCTGGTGCTATGTTCCCTCAGTCTTGGCTTCCCTTCCCAGCAGGGAGATGATGGCTGCCCTGGGAAGGTAGGGCAGAAAGTCATGTTGGCTCGTGCTGTGCAGCCACTCCCAGTTACCAGTCTCAGGCATAATTGAGCAAGGCCTCTGGGCATCTCCAGCATTTGCCTCTGCACATCTCTGACCTGCAGGATCTTCCCACACTTCCAGTATATTTTCTCCAGCCAGCATCTTCACACTCTT
>NW_010201282.1:61251-69825 GCF_000695765.1 Mesitornis unicolor
CTTTCCAGAACCTCTTCTTGCCAGGACTCCAAGTCCTCTGTTTTCCCAATCTAAATAGACTATGATCAAAAGCCCAAGACATGACCAACCTCCTAATTGGTGGTTCTGTCTCATATCTCTTAATTGGAGGAACACGACACTTTCATTTAGACCAGGTCTTATAAAAATTTACAACCAGCCCATACAGGTTACGGCTAGCAAGTAGCAAGCTGCTGCCTGAGATTTCAAAAGCTCAAATATTCACACACATGCACAAAATTATCTGCCACATGTCAGCATTCATAATTTAAGATGGTTTTTTGCCTATTATAATCCCTTCTCTCTAGAGGCTTGATTTCCCCCTCCCTTTCTCTTGTCCCCAGCCCCTCCTTTTTCTCTTTCCAAACTGATTTATTGATATACTGCTTTGGTGTCAGTCTTTCTGGATAATATGGCAGTGGTAGCACTCGGTCATTTCACTGTCTCTTCCCACCTGGTAGGAAGAAACTGGCCGCTCGCTTACAAGAAGCTGAGGAAGCAATCGAGGCAGCCAATGCCAAGTGCTCTTCTCTGGAAAAGACAAAGCACAGGCTGCAGAACGAACTGGAAGACATGATGATTGACCTGGAGAAGGCCAACTCGGCAGCTGCCTCCCTGGACAAGAAGCAGCGTGGGTTTGACAAGATCATCAATGACTGGAAGCAGAAGTATGAAGAGTCACAGGCTGAGCTGGAAGCTTCCCAGAAGGAGGCTCGTGGCCTCAGCACTGAGCTCTTCAAGCTGAAGAATGCCTATGAGGAAACACTGGACCACCTGGAGACACTGAAAAGGGAAAACAAGAACCTCCAGGGTAGGCTTCATTGAGGACCCATGTCCAGTGTGAAAGCCACAGCCCAGTGGACAGCTGGAGGGATGTAGGTGCCCTGTAACTGCTGGAGGGAAAGGCCACAAAAGAAATTTCTCTCATCCCAGAGACTAGCTTTCTGATGTGTTTGGAGATGCTGATTGATGCTGGAAATGAAGGCTTAAAACATAAAAATTGGTATGGCCAGAGGAAAGCAGGCTTCCCTTTGCTCACCTGTCAATGAAGTTCATGGGCAGAGATACCAGTCTCAGGGGAGGAACAAGAAAGATGACAGAGGTGCAGCGAATGAAGCCTAAACAGCTCCCAAAGCAGAGCACAGCATTGCTAGCCTGCAGATCACAGATAAAAAAACTAAACCACTATAACCATTTCAAAAAGCATTTACAAGAATGTCTGTGCCTTCAGGTTGCTCGGGTAAAAAGGTTGCTGTAATTTAAAGTAAGGCAGCGCTTGCGTGCAGACGAGCCCTTGAGGTAGTAGCAGGGGTCCTGTAGTCATGTTCTGTGAACTGCAGTATGTTTGGGACACTCTGATTGCTAAATCCATCCTTCCTTTTTGTTTCAGAGGAGATTTCTGATCTGACCAACCAGATCAGTGAAGGAAACAAGAGCCTCCATGAAATAGAAAAAATCAAAAAACAGGTTGAACAAGAGAAGTCAGAAGTTCAGCTGGCTCTGGAGGAAGCAGAGGTAAGGAATGAAAGCTCAAAGAAGAGGAAAGTGTGTCTTTATCACCATTTTCCTTCCTTTTTCATCCTCTCAGCAACACAGCCAATGTGTTGATTGTTAGCAAGTGCAACCTCTGTGCACCCAACTTCTCTGGGCTTGATAGCCAGTGTCTTCAAGAGTGACTTTTGGAGATGTCAGCTCTAAGATCATCAGTGGAGGCCCTTTCAAAGGAGGTGCCTTGTAGGTTTTGTTTTTCTGTTGTTGATTTGGGGTTTTTTTCCCCTTTTGGGAAGCTCAGAAATCTTCTGTCTACCTCCTGAAAATCCAGTCCTTGCTCACTTCAACATGGAATATTTCAGTCTTTCAGGAAGCAGGAACTGCTGAGAATTATAGTCTTATACTATTTTATTAGATATTTCTAGTGTCTAGTTTCCAACAGCAAATTCACCATTTCCTGTTTTTGAGAGGAAGAAAACAAACTTCCTGATTACTTTAGATTTTATATGGTCTCATATTATGTTGGATACTGCAGCTGGCTTAAAAAAAAAATGGTAGCAGTCTCAGAAACCAAAACAGGCTGATTAGGAAATCCTGACTCTCAGTAGGAGTTTGGTAAAGGCATCTAGCATCACTGCATTAATTTCCACAGTAACAATTATGTACGTACCCAAGAAGGATGCTTCATTCCAGTTTTCAGAAACAAACCGACAATACAGAACAAGCCAACTGGAAATCCTGGTAATTCATTTGAAGGGCTCTGTTGACAGGTTTTTTAAAAGTTCAGTGCATTGCAGAGCTAGGAAGATGTCTAGGTGTCGCTAGCTAGAAGCAACACAGCACATGGCAAGGGATTTTTAGTGACTGCTACATTTCTTTTGAATTGTGCTCTAAATAGTATCTGCTAGAATGTTCATCACTCAGTGACAGGGATCCATTAACACATTAAATGCTGTGCAACTTCTTTTGTCTGTTATAGGATGCCTTATACTTCGCAGGGATTTCCCAGCCAAACAAACAGGTGTCATGATCAGAGCAGAGGAAAGAGCATCCCTTTCTTCCACAGCTCTGAGACGTGAAGAGTGATTATATGCTCTGTCAATAAGCTTCTCTTGCTAGAAAGAATACATCAGTTCTTAAGAGATCTAAAAGGCACACTTTACTTTCCTGAACTGTGTGGAATGGCTTCCTAAAGCTCAGTGGTATTAGAAACTAATGAAAGTAAAGTGGTGATGTATCTTATCTTAATTGTGAAAGAAAAGGTTTCATGCAGATTTCCTCCCTCTCTTGTGAATTTGGGTGTCTGGCAGTCACCACTGATGACGTGGTACTTTTGCCTGCTGTTCCCATTAATACATTGTAGCTCCTTGGCAAGAAGTGTGCGTTCAACTGACCTGTAGCTGCTGCATGATGGCCAGAGATTAGCAAGGATTTTGTACAGCTTTTTCTTCAGAACCTCTATTCTGTTTCCATCACCTCTCAAGGGTGGCATAGCTAAGCCTGTGCAATTCTACCCTTCAGAAAGCCCTTCCAAAATATGTGGTGTTGAGTTCTGTGCTTTCCTTCCCTGTTTGATGCAAGCAGCAAGGAGAGAGAATGCCACTGAGCCTGGTTTATAAAAGACCTGGATGTCAGAGGCCCTGTTATTTCACTATGGGTTGTTGTCTGCTTAGTTCTTGACTTCCAGATATGAGAGAAATGTAAGAACAAAGACATAGGAACACATCTCCCTTGTTTCGTAGACTTGTCTTCACATTAATTGGAAAGAGCAGACAGAGTATTTTTGCATCTTCTCATATATAGCTGATGTCTGTTATTACTTTCCTTGAAGTCATATTGCCTAGTAAGATTGTACAATAGAGAGGCTTTCAGCACTTCATGATTTGAAGAGATCTTTGTGAGCTGGGGGATGTGTAGACTCCTTCACTTCCCAACAGCAATCCTGGTTTAGCTTTTGCCTATCCTTTACAAGCCTGTGAATTTCTGGAGGGTTTCTGTATAGGGGTGAGGAGTGGGGAACATCTGTAGATATCAAAAGCGTACAGGCATGGCCTAAGGTATTTTTTTCTGAGCTGTGGACTGCTTGAAAATTCATCCTCTGAGGAGCTTGCTGCTCAGTTTTCCAGCTGCCAAGTTGCATTAGAAGGCAAATAAATGCATTGTTTTGCCATGTAAGCCGCTCATGTACTTGCCTAGAGAGAGATGCAGGGAGGAAACAGTACTATTTGGAACAGGAAGAAAAGCATGAAGGGATCATCTTTGTGCAGCAGTTTGTGACTTAATAAAGAAAACTAAAACATAACAACCCTGGCCTACAAGCTCTTGGTGTTTTCTATTTCAGGGAGCTTTGGAGCATGAAGAAAGTAAGACCCTTCGTTTCCAGCTTGAACTTTCTCAGCTTAAAGCTGAGTTTGAAAGGAAACTGACAGAAAAGGAGGAAGAAATGGAAAATATAAGGTACTGTACAGGAAGCAGCATGTTTTTGAAGGTGAAAGTCTCAAAAGAGGGGAAATATTCTCAAGACCCAAGCCAGTAAAATGCACCACAGGTAGTTATGCCAGCACAAGCAGATACTGTCTGTACCAGAAACAAAGACAGCTCTGGTATTTGCCAAAGGGTAATCTTACCATATTACCATTTCTTAGTTTGAATATTCCTGTCAGTTCAGTGTCTGCCAGCATACACATACACTTGTCATACGTATCACATAGCAGCCGTAACGCAACCGACTGATGCAACCAAAGCCACAGCAGACCAAGGGCTACTAAGTCTGTATGTCTACAGTATGACAAGTATGTCTAGAGACCTGCCTTCTAAGCCTCCAGGATGGCTGCCTCCCAACAGGAACCACAGCCATAATCAGTAGTACTACCTCAGTGGTTCTCAAACCTATGTTATTTGAAAGCATTTATTTAATTTATGCAATTATAACTACACTGACTGTGGTAGGATGTGAGGAGCTTGCTATTATGTGTACGCCGTTTGGTTAAGCAGTGAGAATTGCAGAAGTACAGAAAGTATGAATATAAAAGGAGAGGAGTTTGCAGATGAAGAGATAAACGGGAAAAATGGAAAGCAATTAAATGAGAGGAGGACAATGTCTTTTGTCTCTCCCTTCCCACCGAGCACAAATGCTAGTCTGAAGAGTCTTAAAATGATGCTATGCTGGGACAAATTTTCAGCAATGTGTGTGTGCAGTCGTTCAGAAAACTCTGACCCTGAATTAGTCTTGCAATGCTATTAATCCAGGAACCATGTTTGTTGGTAGGCTAAAGGGGAGGGAAGGGAAAGTCCAAGGCTCACCTTGGCCAGCATAGATACAACGATTTATATGGTAATTGCTTCAGAACCAAGAATGTTTCAGCCCTTTCAGATACTATATTCTGATGTCCAGCTTCATTATGAGCGTTACGCTTATAAGTTGTTCAGCAGACATGCTGTGTTGTTCCCTGGGAGTCTAGGGAACAGCTAATACCTTGCTGAAGCAGTCAAGCCCTCAAGGTTTTCCCTGTTGACTTGGTCATTTCCCAGAACTCCTACGCTTTCAGCAAAACTTGGCCAGCAGCAAAAGAAGTGTTTCCCTGTGTGAGTCATATTCTGTGCTTTGAGTTGTACTTTCTGGTTGTAGGAGAGCAAAACTTTAATCGTAGGACTTGACTGTTAAGAAAACTAAGCATCTATCTGTTTTGCGATCTTTGACTAGACACTAAGTTGCCTTTCTCAGTGGGGGCAGGCTGTTAATTGGGTGGGCGTAGTATCTTCTAACTTTAGATGTCCATTACCCAGATTTTTATTCCTGAATTATTCCTCTTAAAATTAGCATAAGAATAAATATCAACTTTAAGACACAATAAATTGTAGCTTACACATGACATTACTGTAAATAGCACCTAAAGTAATGAACTTAGAATGTAGCTGCCTACCTTAAGTTTGTTTAATCTCCTTCACTAATACCTTCATTTCATTAAATGATTCAGTAACTATCTTGGTGAGTGGCTGCTAAGCTTGAAGTGCCTCCTGTTAAGTTCAAATCTGTACTCGCTTGAGTTTACAAGAGATCTGAGAGAACCCCTTGCTGCAATATTGCCAAAGGAAACCAGGGAGAAGGATCCTATAGGTGCTTACAGATCAGGAGTTAGCTGAGGGTGTGAAGCACACCAGTCAGTTAGATGGCAGTGAAGCAGGAGAAATCTGTGCTATGTATATCATTCAGAAATATACTATTTCTAGAAATGAGACACTTTCATAAAATGAAGTGCTGTGTGTGTAGCTCTAAGTTCCTGTGCAGAGATGAAAACTACTCTATTTACCCCTCATGGCTTTTTCAGGAGAAACCAGCAACGTGCCATAGATTCCCTGCAGTCTACCCTTGACTCTGAAGCACGGAGCAGAAATGAGGCCATCCGGCTGAAGAAGAAGATGGAAGGGGACCTCAATGAGATGGAAATCCAGCTTAGCCATGCTAACAGGCACGCTGCAGAAGCAACAAAGTCAGCACGTGTCTTGCAGGCACAGATAAAGGTACTGCATCAGCTGGCAGTTCCAAGCACCCAATGGTAGGTGCAGGCTGGGTTTCATTAGTGCAGAGTAAAACAGCTGTGGTGATGGGACTTAAGATAGAAGCTACTCCCAGGGATGTGCAGGGAAAGCTTTTAGTGATCACATCTGATGTAAGAGAATATTGAAACACGGATTTCCTCCCAGACTTGCATACAAGCTGGATGAGATCCAGTCATAAAACCCTTGCTGGCTACAGCCTCCTGCAGGGGCAAAAAGCTACAGCATGAAGAACTGAAAAACTGATTTTCTGGTGAACTCACAAGTCCTTTAAAAGTGAAGAGCAAGTCAGTTGGCTGGAGTACAGGGGTGTGTGTACATTCAGGTTTGTTGTTTGCTTCAACATTCATAATAGCAAAATAAAAAGTGCTTTGCTAAGACACCTCTTAAGCTATCGCCTCTCCCACACCTAAGCAGGCAGAACCATGAGATCTGACAGATTTGAACACACGGGTTTTTCCCCATGTTGCACCACATACCACAAAAGCTGTTCAGCTTAGAGTGTAGAGGAAGCCTTTATCCAATAAAGCACTGAAATTCCTGAGGTGGGTCCCATGCAGCCTCTGCAATCTGGGGTCCTCTTAAGTAAGTGCGATGGCTTGAAATGGCGTTGCACTGGTAAAAAAGACAAACATCTGTTTCGTTATAGGAGCTTCAGGTGCAGCTGGATGACTCAGGACACATGAATGAAGATCTGAAGGAGCAGCTGGCGGTCTCTGACAGGAGGAACAATCTTCTCCAGTCAGAGCTGGATGAGCTCAGGGCTTTGCTGGACCAGACCGAACGGGCAAGAAAGCTGGCAGAGCATGAACTGCTGGAAGCCACAGAACGTGTGAACCTGCTTCACACTCAGGTTGGTTTTTTCTGTGGTCACTAGGTTAAACTGAGCCTTGTCTATTAAGCACTGACACTGTTTGTCCATGGCCATAGTAAGTCAGACACACCTTACTGTCCTCCAAGGGAGAAAATGAGGAGAGGAAGTAAGACACGCTGTAGGTGTGCCACTTCACTCCCTTCAAGTTAGCTGGAACTGGTGATTCAGCCAATTGCTTTGAACAGTTCCCAGAAAAGCCGATGATGGGAGATAACAAAAGTAAATTTCATTTCTTTCTTTCTTCTGTGCTGTAAAACCAGTTTCCTGCTTTATTTAAGCCATGTCTGGAATGGTGAGGCATTTCTTTGGAGAAGTCATGCTTCAGGGTGCTGATGTTAATCAGCAATGAAAACAGCAGAGGCTGGGTTCTAAGAGCAGGTGTATTTAGTGCAGGGTGGGAAACCACTCTGCAGCAAAGTGCTCTCCATTAAGACAGGCCTTTGGACTTCATCACGATGGACACTGAAGTTTTTACAAGGCCATGGAGGGGCATGTCCCAACTCGCCAGCATTTTTGCTACGAAACCAAAGCTTCTCTTCACCAAATAATTAATCCTCAGAAGGAAAAGAAAATTTGCTACAGGCTAGCAGTATTTTGCAATGTTTCCTCCAGCCCATGATGCCATGGGGCTTCTCTTTTAGTCACCTCATTGACTAACTGATTACAGATTGTTAGCTTTCCAAAATGAACTGATTTATTAGTTTTTCTATTTCAGCCTCTTGTTTATGATTTATCTAAACTAAAACCTGACTATTCACAGCTTTGAGAGCATTTTTAATATTTCCTCAGTTTGAAGCTAAGCTACTTAGTAAAGGTCAGGCCTTGCCCATATCTGGGTTTCCCTTCCCAAATATTGCTGTATGTAATCTAGGAGTTGCAAAAATCAGTAAGCCTTGGTGTGCTATGATATTTAGAGAAGTTATGTCTCTAATCATCACTTTTCCTCCTATTCCACTGTTCTTTTGGGGAAAACTTAATAAAAGAACACAAGCCTGATCAATCAAAAGAAGAAGCTGGAGGGTGACATTTCCCAGATGCAGAATGAAGTGGAGGAATCGATCCAGGAGTGCCGGAATGCAGAGGAAAAAGCCAAGAAAGCAATCACAGATGTGAGTAGGCAGGTTCCTTGCTCACTTCTTTTCAGTACCACAATGTCTTAGGATGAAAAAGTAAGTATTTCTCAGGTCACCATTTCTGTGTCTATTACAAAGCTCATACATCCAAAGCACTCCACAGTTATCTGGAGGTAACTGATGAAACAACAAAATAAAACAGGCTAGAGGTAAAAAAAAGAGGAAAGACTTCTTCCTGGTGTTTGGTTTTTTTTTGTTTTGGCTTCTTTGCTCCCTCAAGAATATAGTTTCCATTAATTCTCAGGTCATGTCACCTTTGAATCAGGTAAATCATTCACCTGAATAAGCTAAACCAGTTCAGACTGAACTAGTGCCAACTGGTCTTCTGGTATACATCTGGAATCTGATGTGAGAAAAAAAATTACTGAATCTCAAATGAAGTACCCTAAAACTAGGCATCTATAGGAAAAATATGAGGCCTAAGATCCCAAGAGGAGACATGGAGTGCATTCTTCCTCTAGGGAACACACAAGAGCGGTGGATGTGGTCTACCTTGACTTC
>NW_010201283.1:0-336 GCF_000695765.1 Mesitornis unicolor
GGAGGAAGAGGAAGAAGAGGAGGAGGAGGAGTACCCCAGGCCCAAGTGGCAAGGGATCGAGGCAATTTTTGAAGCTTACCAGGAACATATAGAAGGTATGGGATGGGGGAGGGTAAACACTCCCTTTGTGCCTCAGTTTCCCCTGGATGAAACCACTCCGGGTGCTGGTGGCTCCCTGGCACTGCAGGAGAGCCATAAAAGCAACAGGCGCCAGTGGAAATGGATGTGTATGTGAAAAATTCATGTATTCAGCCTGCCCGGCGCCATCCCAGCGGGACCTGGAGGCTCCCCGCAGGCACTGCCGGGACTGGGGATGCTGGGGGATGGTGGATGCAC
>NW_010201283.1:368-1786 GCF_000695765.1 Mesitornis unicolor
ACAGTGGCACTGAGGCACGGTACTGGGCCATGCGTGGAGCCCAAGGAGCCAGTGCTCACCCCCATCTGTCGTTTGGGCTTTGCAGAACAAAACCTGGAGCGCCAAGTGCTGCAGAGCCAGTGCCGGCGGCTGGAGGCCCAGCACTACAGCCTGAGCCTGACAGCGGAGCAGCTTTCGCACAGCATGGCGGTGAGTGGGGCACCCAGTAATGCCAGAGAGGCACCCATCTCCTGCAGCACCCCATCATCTCGTACAGCTCCCCATGCATTGCAAGTCCATCACCTCCTGCACTTCCCCAGCATCCCCTGCAGCTCCTGATCTCCCACATCTCCCCATCATCTTCAATTCCCCGTCTGTGATTCCCCATCCCTTGCAGCTCCCCATATCTCCTGCAGTTCCCCATCATCTCCTGCAGCTCCCCATCATCTCTTGCAGCACCTCATCCCCTGCAACTCCCCGTCTCCCACATCTCTCCATCATCTCCTTCAATTCCTGGTCTCCTGCAGCTCCCACCCCCTCCAGGTCCCCATCATCTCCCACAATTCCCCGTCCCCTCCTGCAATTCTCCATCATCTCCAGCAGTTCCCTATCTCCTGTGATTCCCCATCATCTCCTGCAGCACCCCATCTCCAGCCGCTCCCCATCCCTTGCAAGTCCCCATCTCCTCCTGCAAGTCCCCATCTCCTCCTGCAACTCCCCATCACCTCCTGCAGTTCCGCATCCCCTGCAAGTCCCCATCACCTCCTGTAATTCCCCATCATCTCCTACAATTCCCCATCACCTCCTGTAACACCCCATCTCCAGCATCTTCCCATCACCTCCTGCAATTCCCCATCTCCAGCAGCTCCCCACCCGCTCCAGGTCCCCATCATCTCCCACAATTCCCCATCCCCTGATCCCCCATCCCTTGCAGCTCTCCATCATCTCTTGCAACTCCCCATCATCCCCTGCAATCCCCCATCATCTCCTGCAGCTCCCCATCATCCCTTGCAATTCCCTGTGTCCTGCAGCTCCCCATCATCTCCTCCAATCCCCCATCCTCCCCACCCCCTGATCCCCCATCCCTTGCAGCTCTCCATCATCTCTTGCAACTCCCCATCATCCCCTGCAATCCCCCATCATCTCCTGCAGCTCCCCATCATCCCTTGCAATTCCCTGTGTCCTGCAGCTCCCCATCATCTCCTCCAATCCCCCATCATCTCCTTCAACTCCCCATCATCCCTTGCAATTCCTGTGTCCTGCAGTTCCCCATCATCTCCTTCAACTCCCCATCCCCTACAGCTCCCCATCTCCAGCATCTTCCCATTGCCTCCCCATCATCTTCTGCAATTCCCCATCCCCTGCAGCACCCCCCCACCCATGCCTCCCACACCAGCACCCCCATCCCAGCCAGCCCAGCTCCCTGCCCTGTCTGACTC
>NW_010201284.1:0-25198 GCF_000695765.1 Mesitornis unicolor
GCCCGCCCCGATGCTGCGCGGGGGGGCGGCTGGGCCCGCTCCCGGTGTCGGTTTGTGACAGGGGTAACCTCAGCATCGTGGTGGGGCGCGGTCCCTGAGGGACGGGGACCCCTCGGGGAGGGCAGATGGCAGCGCTGCGGCCCGTTAGCCGAACCTCCCAAAAGCTCTCCCCTAAAACCACGGGGTTTGGGGTATTTGTGAAGAGAAAACCATGTTAAACGGGAGAAATGCTCCTCAGTTAAATGAAGTCGCCAAACTAACACAGAATGTTTCCTAAAGTTTAGCCTGTAAAATTACGGCTTTGCTACAGTAGTCTCAAATATATCCCTTTTAATCACAATTTATATCCCTTTACGATCGAGATTTTCCCAGAAAACTCCCCAATTAAGTACATTTTGCAGATTGTAAAAATGCCAAAAACTAGTCAAAATTGGTCTCAATTCAACTCTCTATAAAATTTTAATGACTGTGCTCTTGTTAACTAAATATTTGAAACAGAAAAATAGCAAGTACTACATATGCTCTCTTTAAACAATAAATAAGCAATTTTTTTTAAACAAGAATTAAATACAAACTTTACACATCCAAAATACAATATACAACCTATTTCAAAAGGGACTCCTTGAAACAGAAACATAGTAAGACCATATTGTGAACTGCACGTAAGCTTTCCTATACAAACAGTAACGCTGCTCACCGCAGCTTCTCCTTCAAGCTCCAGGTCAGCTCAGGGATTTTCCTATGTGGGTAAGACCTCTGGTGGGATCAAACAGCAAAATTCGGTGGTGTTAGCAAATTAGTTACCTTTTTCAAGACTGACACACGTGAATCTTCCAAAGATACCGTGTTGAACTAATTTTATCTTTTCAGAAAAGCTGATGTGGTAAGGCCATAGTAAGATTTTTAGATTTAAGCCGTATTTTATCCAATTGAAAACGTTTTGTATCATCTGTCACCTTCAGAAAGAACCAGTTGTATGGACTGTCTCATTAAGACCACAAGAGCAGAAGTAAACAATATATACAAACGAAGTTTTATCAGTTTTCTAGAATGCAGAAAACAAGAGACTTCCATAAAAAGGATTTCTTTGTTCTCAAACTTCACTTAGAAACTCAGCTTAACATACTGTTCTGTAACATTAGTAGAGTTCGCTAACGAAAAACTCTGCCGTAAATAAACCAGAGTGTTCAACAGCTTTGCTGCCAGCGTTCATGTGGCGTTCAGTTGACTCTGTCTTTCCGTTTCGGCTTTCCTCTCTTGCCGGTGGTTAACTGCAGCCCAGAAGGTTATTTTTTTCAGCACCTGCTGCAAAAGTTTTGATGGCAAGCATGGTATTTGGTTCTCCAAGAGAGCAGCGTTTTTACCAATGCAGTCAAGACACAACCTGAAGAAAGAAAAAAAATTTTAAAAAAATTAAAAAAAAAGAAGAGAAAGATTTAAGTCAATGATCTATAACCTAAAGACAAAAAAGGGACATCTAATAAACGTGTGCCACATTCATTACAGAGTATGCTACAACTGCTATGGCTTGCCATACATTGCATGGTTCAAATATTTACTGAGGAGGTAATTTTGTATTTCACCTATCTTGTAGGAGGACAGGGCTAAAACCCATGTGTAAAACCAGAGCACCACAATGATTTACATTTTAAATAACCTCAACTCACCTCAGGAGGGAATAAGGTTGAGTCTGAAATATCAACAAGTCACTGCAGTGACCCTGAGCAACAGGAAAAAAAGAACCATTAGAATGGCAAACAGCTTATCTCAGAAATACTGTTTTCCCTAGATTAATGTAGTATTTATTACCACATATATAATTTAAAACTGATAATAGCTAAGTAATTACTTGTAAAGAATCTGAATAGCAAATTCCTTTCCATGAGTCTAAGGAGGGCAGGGAAAACCCTTCCTAAATTACTTTCCAAGAACACCAAAGGTCACGTCTCCCAACACCATATGGCAAGAATGACCCAACAATATCACCAACTTTATATCAACTTTAATTATCATAGCAATTGGATTTCACTGTTCAGTTTACTGACCGTGTCCATGAAGTGCAAGTCATCTTTGCTTCCACCAAACACCATCACTTCTCCTTCTTTCCCAAGGCAGGCTGTGTGCCACAGTCTAGAAATAGAGTTATAAATGGAATTAGCGACTGAGTAACAACAAGCAAAACCAATCTAAAACCAAAATGTTTTAAGGGTTTCAGAGAAGCAGGCAGTTTAGTTGGATATTAACCTCTTCACCTCATACAGACTCTCCTCCACTCTTCACATTCAAGTTTCTTTCCAAAAGACTCTTGCTATAGGGACAGAAGTTCCTTTAACTAAAATGGAAAGGTCACTTTTCTAATCCTGTGACTCTGCTACCTATGCACACAGCCTTGAAGCCTCTGGCCTCATGACTTACTCAAAATGTTGCAATTTTATAGAATGTATTTTACGAGTTGCTGTGTGAGCTGCAGAAACAGTAAAACTGGTTCTTTACCCACCCACGTTTCACAGGGAAAAATGGAGAATAAGCACTGAGCGCTCGCGAGAGCAAAGCCGTTATGAGGCTCTCTTTTCTGTTTGGTCATTTATTTACACAGAGTATTTTGGGACTTGCCATCTCTGAGCTTCCCATTTTTATCTCAAATATTACTGAAATGGGTCCATTGATGTATGGCATACATGGGAAAGAGAGGCAGCCGCGCATGTGCAGAGCGCTGTAATGTAACCCCTACTTCTTAGAAAACCAAGACAAAGACATTATTTCAAAAGCCTTCGGAGGTGAAAAGTAATACCTTAAAATATATTACTCATTTCTTTGAGAATATAAAAGGAGAGAGCAAAGTGACTGTCCATCTCATGAGAGTCTTGCTAAATGATGACATTTCATGCAGACCAATCTATTTTTGTCATTATTTGACTCTTCTGTACTCTAGGTTTATAGATGTTGTCTTATGTGTCACTACTTCAACAAATGTTACAGTGGAAGTTTTTCAGAAGAGTAACTACCCAAAACAAGCTTTTGCCAAGAACAGCTTTTTTAAAAAAAATAATTTCCACTATCTCTCTAATTCATAACTACAACTCTAATGGCTTTAAGACTGTGGAGTTTTTGGTACTGACTTTTATCCCTGAACGCTAGGATGAGAGCTTCAGAACCCAAGTGATCCTGCTGCAATTTTACACTTCCCCCAACAATTCCTGGGGATCACTTTCTGTGTGTCAGTTACTTACATCACACCACGAGTAATTCTGTGTTGTGCACATAAAAGCACATGGTATTAAAAAACCAACCCCAAACCTGACCTGTATAATCTTGCTTTAACAAAGATTCTGCCACTTCAGCAGCGACACTGTGCTGGATTTAATTGTTCTCATTATTATTATTAGCAAATCAAGATCTGTGATTTTTCTCAGCACTGAAGTAAGCATCACAAGATGATCATCGCCACAGAGCTCTGGCCCTTTACATCTATTTAACCAAACCAAAATGCACCACTACAACTTTCATGCCAAAGTCAACGTTCTCACTTCAATGTTACTCCATTCACATCAGTAATTATTCCCGTTCTCCATAGGCTGGACTGCGTCCCACCTTTTCTCTTCCTCATATCTGGAGATAGCTCTGTCTCTGCCTTATCTGCATTAGGGAAACTCTGGGCTGGGCTTCATCACCGAAGGGCACGGGGGAGCCTTTCCTGCCTCCACTCTGCTGCCATCCTAGCTCGCAACCTGATGCTTTTCCCACAGACCTCTCACAGCTGCTCTACCTTATCACCTGAATGTTCTAATAAAGCACATTATTGCAATTAGACAGCTTTCTACACAGCTCTTTTATCCAGAATAACAGAGTTACATTGCAAAGAAAACACTGGGAATCTCAAAGTTAAACATGCAATTTGTTCTGTATTTTAACCAGGCATGCAAAATGTTAGATGAAGTACACGTGATGGACAGAAAGAAGTATTTTCTACCAGTACAGAATCACAGATCTATGATCTGGAAGACAATTTTTCAGAAATTACTAAAAGTGAAGATTGAAGGAAATTATTCTTTGCAGAATTTAAGGAGGGAATCAATTTTGTAGAAGCAGCAGTAAAACACACTAATGCATGTTTGATATACTGTGTATTACAAAATAACAAATATATAAAAGAAGTAAAAATATAGTTGCAAGTGCATTTTAAAACCTGCTGAAAAGTCCTATGAGTGACAGAAGTGATTTAAACCCTTTTCAGCTGCAGAGATGCTGCAGTAATCCTGGGTAAGAACAGGGATTAAATCATGGTACAAGTACTTCACACTCAAACCAGTACACGACATCGACACGCTTTTGGTAGAGACTTCCTGAAAAAGATGACTGAAGTATCTTTTTTTTTTAAGGAAAAAGAACAAAAGGAGGGGAGCTGCTGCATGCATGTGATCCTTGGCTGCTAATGGTGTGCAGTCATCAGCCCCTTCCTCTATCACTTCACTCACCATAAAAAGAGAATATTCTATGAAACTAAGCTATAACTTTATTTGGGCTTGAAAGAGCTTGAAATATAAGAAAACAGAAGGCTTTGTCTAACAGTGCTGTTATATCTTAAAAGACACCCTAGAAGAGGATAAAACAGGGAGAAAATTAATTGAGGTAAAGCTGTATCAGTAGTAGAAAACAGAACGTAAGGCAGGAAGCACGCAAATGCCAGACCAGAACTGTACACTATGCTAATGGAATGAAATGAAATTGTGCTGAGAGTACCTGGGCGAATGTATAGCATTAATTCCACTGGAAACTGAGTATTTACTCTCTGGAGCAAATCAATTCAACAGTATTTACATTATAAATGCAGAGAATGTTTCAAACTGTGTTAAAAAAATAAATCTATGCTCTGGTAGAGCAAGCACAGGTTTTCAAAGTAAACTCCAGGTTCAGAACATGAAATCTGCTTTCTTCAGTCAAAGAATCAATCTTTTCTGTAATCTTAAACCTGAGAGGGAAGGGGAACAGAGTTTGGAAAAGGCAATACTGCTGCCTTTTGAACCTGAAATGTGCAGCAACGTTTCCGTGGTTGTCTCTCCCGTGTTTCTAATAATGTGTCAACATTAATTAACTTCTATGATTCTCACAGGTTATGAATTCCTTAAAAGGAGTTGTGTGTCACAAGAAGTTTGGCTACAGAACATCTGGTCAGTTGGACACCCAGATCCCTCATCACAAAACATCTTTTAACTCTAGTGAGCATCAACTGTAACTAATACAGAAAGCCATCGTGCTCTATCGGGTACGAAGGAACACAAGTTAGTAAAGCAACTATTCAATCGTACTGTGTTAATTTTCTAAAATATTCTTATAATGTATTTCTTAAATACCGTTCAGTAATTTAAAACTACTTATTTTTTTAAAACACCTGAATTTCAGCAAATGGTATCTATTTTTGTATACCTAGGCCTACTCTTAGGCAAATGGGTAAGTTGCTTCCATCCATTTGTTGCAATGCTGTGAATCCAGCCATCACCTACAATATAAGAACATACATTAGTACTTTTTCCTGGGATAAACTATTACCGTTTTTATTTATTTATAGAAAAACCTCTGTGCTCTAGGAGCACATTATGTGAGGATAACAGTGACAACATCACTACATTAACTTGCATCTTTTCAGTCCTTGTAATTTAACTGAACCATTCAGTCCCAGACAGCTCAGTGCATTGAAATCTGGAATTAAAATACACTTACTGTATTTCTTTTGGCTATATTGAGAAAATTACCCCCTTCCAGGGGAACAGATCTGTGACACTCAGAACTATTTTCACTAATGTCACATTTTTTCATGAAAAGAAGTTGCCTTTTCTAGAAAAGCAACTCAGTATTGTCCTACTTCCTATTTCATATTTTGTAGCTGTGATTTGTTATTCAACCGAAGATCTACATTATGTTAACATTATTATTTCTATCTTCTTTCTGTAATTGCTATTGGTATCAAAAGTCACCCCTTGTTCATATCAAAATGCGTGAGGCTCTTGCCTTTATTCTTTTAGATGGCAGTTTGATGAAAGATTTATTACCATCCTTTCTCACTGTTCTACACAATGTGCTCCTACATTTCTATAAAAATTATAACTCAAGAAATATTCAAGTGCCATGAAAATTCTGTAACAAGATTTAGGTCTAAGTAGTTTGAGAAAGACAAATGTGCACACTACACAAGGTTAGTACTACAGCATACAATGGAGTTACAATGTATAAATTACGTACTTAAAGGAACATTGTCAGAACTTAGTCCACCAAAAAGGAAAAGTCTGTCATCTCCTATGGCAGTCAACGTGTGCCAGGATCGATCTTTTGGTTTCTCTCCACTGATACTAATTCTTGGGGAAACAAATAAACAAAAAACAAATTTTCAAAGAATGCTGAAAATTAAACTGCTAGAAAGTTTAATAGTTAATTTAGTTTGTCCTAGAACAAGCCTGACTCTTTTCCCACTGCAAAAGCTACACTTGTGCAATCTGAATTCACTCTGAAGAAAGGCAGTGTTCAAATCAAAGTAATTTCCTGCAGTAACCGTTCTCTGAACAATCAGTTATGTACATATCAGATGTGAGGACAAAAGCATTGACTTATTTTGTTTGTTTTCTTAAGATCACTAAGCCACTCCTTAACGAACAACTGAAGGCACTTAGGACAGCAAAGGAAAGCCAATATATTCAAATAAACTGCACAGTACGTGTAGGTAAACAGACTCAGTTATTTGAGATAACATTTAATTAATCCCTAGGGGCTACAGTCTTTCAACTCCTAGGAAAATTATCTTAAATGATACAAGGATTGTGGCTTTACTTGTTATCCAAAAGCTACCACCTCTTAGGCTATTGTGCCATTTAACCCAACTGGTGGGTCACCCGAAGTGTGAGATAAATTTTAGGAAAAAGTGGAATTCCTGAATACAAAACAGCTGTAGGTTTATTATGTCAAAAATCTGCTCGTGTTACAAAAGTCTAGATTTGATATTGATGTAATTTCAGCTGCAGAGACGCTTGAGATGAGCGTCGCAACAGGGAAGAACCAGAACATAAGAGATTACCTACACCAGGCAGCCTGAATTCCCATTGTCTCAGCGTGGGCTGTTAGGTGTACGGTTGTAAAGTACCTAGAGTCAGATCAGGAATCCAGGCCACACTCAGTACATCTCACTTTGGAAATGTGTTGGAAAAAGCAGGTGCAAACACATGTAAGCCCTCTCTGGGGTCAGACTCTTGGTTGGTTATGGAGGTGATTGTCATATGCACAAATGTGTGCTTAATTTACAATATGAACAGCGCAGTCATCCGTATTTCCTTTATAATCAGTGAAGAGAAACAGGTCCTTGAAAAGCACAACCTGCCCTTTGAGCTCTCCACCTTCGCAGCAGCTGTCTCATGCCCAAAAGCGCCTGTTTCTCCTCGCTGAGCACAGAGGAAGCCCAGGGTGAGCCCTGCAGGTGTCTGCAGCTCAGTGAGAGGAATTTCCCTGCTGGGGACTGCCAAGCACTTCTCCAGCTGGAGGCAAAGACTGAAGAACCACAGCTCATTAAACAGGGACTGCAATATCTACCAAATTGGGCACCGAGTCACGACGTTTGAGTGCCTGCTTTGCACAACTTTTGTAGAAGATACTTCTAAAATTGGCAAAAGAGGGAGACTGTGCTGTGACACAACAGGCTCCCGTGCTTAGAAAAATCAACAGAGATACTGATGGGGATAACGTTTCAATCTTTCACTCTACTGATACCAAAAATTATCACAGTAACAGGAATAAGACTGAACATTTTGACTAACAGGTCAGTGGGCTCAGGAGAGGCAAGGTAACTTCTGGGTAGCATCAACTAAAATAAATACTGCAATCCCATGCTGGAATATATTCCTGGATTTGTAGGTTACTATGCAATTCTTTAAGAAAGCTGCATAGAGTTGAATAAGAAAAAAAAACAACTAGACATGACTGGTTAATGAAAAGCAATGAGTGAATCTGAATGTAGGACTGTACAAACCAAGACCTCCTCGCCAGGAGACCTGTGCTTTGCAGAAGAACTTCAAACCCCTGCATTCAGCCAGCCAAGCCTTTTATTCTGTAATAAATCCTCCAGTCTCTTTTGGTGATAATTCCCATGAGCAATCCAAGGCAATCTCCCTGCAGCTGCAGAATGGCTGAGCTAATTCTGTTATCGAGATCACAAAGGCTGGATCCTGCCCAATTTTTAATTCATCATCAGATCAGACATTTCAGTAGAAAGGAATTTGAAGCTGTACTATAAGAAAGGAAATATTCCTTGCAAGAAATACCTGGAGGAGAAAATACACGGAGAGCAAACAAGCCTGAAGGAATTTCCCTTGCTGTAAAATGCTCTTCTTTTACAATGTTTGTGTGTGCAATCATGGGACTTTTGGGACCAAGTTATTTACATTTGAGGCGATGCCTACAAAAGCCCCATTTCTAATACAGCCACCGCTGCTGATTTTATGAAAGGAAGCGTGTAGCCAGAAATAATTCTCCAGACAATTTGTGGAAAGACAGATGGTAAACTGGACTCAAAATGGAAATACTGGTTTGATATTGTGCTGAAAGATACACCGATTTTTGCTCCTTTGGTAATCAGGAGATAAAATCACGCTAAGAGGAATTGTGTGTTGGTGCTTGCTGACAGGTGGCCTGGTAAAGGTGCCCTTCGGCAAGGGCAGAGCAGCACTCAAGGCCTGTGAAGCTTCCTCTGAGAACAACCTTTTGTTACTTCCCCTCCAGACATGAATGAATATGAACACTTTGCCTTCCCCAAGGTCCCATGGCAGCAGCAGCTGCTCTGCAAAGGCTCTTCCTAAATAAATCTCTTAAATCTCTTTTTTCCAGTCTCTCTTAAATCTCTTTTATCAGTTTCTCAAAGACTCTTTGCAGAGGTGCTATAGAATGGCTGGATGGTGGGCTCCTAAATTTATAACGATTAGAGTCTATATAAAATCATGGGTAGGTATTGGGTTTGGATCACAAAATAGAAATAACCAAGTATTGACACAATCCACAGTTTTTGGGAATGGCTGCATTTAGTATTACCATCCTTACTTAAGGATGTGTGTACAAAGTAAAATCAGGCTGTTGTATGCAGGTCAAGAACAGAAAACACTTTAAAACTTCAATATTAGATTTCAAATGCAAAACCAAAGGGAACACTGGTTGATAAGGACTTAAAATTTTGACACTGACATGCCCCCTTCAGGGCTTCAAATTCCTCTCCTTGAGTTGTCACTCACCTGGCACAGGTTTCCTTTTTTACAGCAATAGAAAGCCAAACAGCAACTGCTCATGCAGCAACACAAAGCAGCTAAAGCAATAATTTGAATTTAACTAAGCTGGCTGTCAGCTCACAATATATCCACTGATTCTACATGTTTGCATATAGCATTTATGATAGTGCCTACAACAAACAAATCTTAGGAAGTTTTCTAATTTCTAATTTAGTTTAAAGTGGAAATATTTAGGTCATGCTTTTTACTTGATTTCAAAAAAAATGGTTAAGATGCTTATCCTGGAGGGGGGGAATCTTTCCCCCATCTGTACCATAATGAGCCAAACAGAGACAGTAAAACCAGGATTCAAAAAGACATCAGAACTAAAATTCCATATGGATAAATGTACCCATCATGAAAACGAGGATGTTAAATCACTACATGCTGTGCTTAAAATAGCATCATCAGCGCTTTGGTGCAGAACAGAAAAAGCTTAGTAACCACTACCAAATTAAATTAAATTGAAATCACAATATAGCAGCTGTTAAAATAGTCTCTAAACTCCCATTCTCCACTTGAAAAAGCTACAAAATTAGCACTGGAACTACTTAACAATATGCTTCAATCTGCTACATTCAACATTAAGTGCTGTAGAGAGGAACTTACCTTCCAGACCAAGTCCAAGTGTCTAAATTCAGGTAGTGCAAATCATTAATTCTAGTTTGCTAAAACAAAGAAATAAAATCCCAGTTGTGTTATATTGAGCAAACAACAAGCAAAGTATCTCAATGAGGCCTTCCCAGGACAGAATATTCCAAGTGACAATATTCTGAAGAAAACTCTACCCATATGCCTTAAAATGAGACTGTGTTACGTGGCAGATGAAAAGCACTTCTTCTCAAAAAAGCCATACAGCTCTCAGAAAGCTACCTGTCGGGAATATTTACAGTAATGTGACAGCTGTGTGGAGCCAATTTTAGCTTTTAATAGTAGTTTAATAGTGAAGAACTGTGCAGTTCCTGCAAATGTATTCAGTTTTCATCCATTAAATTCACAGTAGGTAATTGCAGAAGGTATAAAACTCTACATATTCCTCTAAGTTCATCACATCTGTGTGTTTCGCTCTTTTCTGGAAGGCAAGCCCTTTCATAAAGTCACTATGAGCAAAAATGAGGTTTTATGACCCTTTAGCATTTGCCATAAAAATAAAATATATCAGTAAGGACAATGGGAAATCAATACACTTGCATACTGCCTGTGTTTGAGATGAAGAAAGCAGAAACTTAAGCGGCGGGCGAGACTATAAGAAAGAATATCTTTGCTTTAGACTGCAGCAATATTGTCAATGGCTCGCAATACACTTGGCTGCTATTTCTGACTCCCCTAGGTACTACAAAAAAAATAATCTGAGAAGTAGGGAAATGTATCTTGCCTTACCTTCCAATTTCTTTTCTCCTAGGGCAGTCCATAGATCTATTAGAATAAGCCTTTCTCCAGCTTGCAGATCCGCTGAGGCAGAAACTAGACTTGTCATTTAAGGCAGAACAGTAGTTTTACCCCTGAGAACTCAGACACTGAGTTTGAGAGACTTCCAAAGCTGTTCAAATCCAGGCTATGGAAAGTCTCCTGGGGTATTTCAGGAAACAGCAAGATTTTTAGGATAGTTATGGCCTGCTCTGATCAAGTACGTGCTCACCCTTTTCTGTTCGAGGGAAAAGAAAGTTAACTAATATTTTGGAACGCCTTTGGAGAGGCCATTGGGCTGAAGAAAAGCAGAAAGTGAGGGCTTGGTGCATTGCCTGAGAAACTTTATCCTCACAAGAGGGTGAATATAACAACAAATGTGGTCCCACCGACAACCAGTGGGACAGATCTGTGGTCCAGGACAAGTCTGTTGTGCTTCCTGCTCCTTCAGGTGGCTCTGAGGGAGATGAGGAACGAACCATACAAGCAGAAAATGCAATTACTGAGTCTCTTCTGCTGTACTGTACACGGCAGACACTTGGGGCTGGGCTGTGGGAAAGCAATATCCTGGCCTCTAGAACTGAAAATATTCAATCACCTTGGAATAACACAGTTCGATAGAGAGGACATCTATTAAAGCAAAGGAAGAAAGGAAGTTGCTGTTATGTTGGAAATTAAGGTTTGAAGAAGATCCTGTTCAAGACCTCCTCGCTGACTTTCCTTTCCTAGGCATTAGGCAGAAGATGGAGTAGTTCTCAGTTTCTTGGTCCCTGGGAAATCAATGTATTATAATCTTTACATTCTCATCATTCAACAGATCGACAGATGCATAATTACATCAAACTCATTTTGAATTCAAAACACAGCATCACTTGGACATTCACGTCTAAGACTCAGTCCTTCAACATAGCTTTAACAAAAGAAAATGCCTTTCTACCCGACCCTTATTTGGGAAACTGTAAAGCACACAGGTTATAGCATCACCACTTGCCAAACACAAAGTTCTCTTGCAATTTCTCATGTATTTCTAAATGCTACCTGCTAGATTTAATCATTCAGCTGATAATCCTAAAATGACTGTTAATTGGCTTAAAAGCATCGAGCCTCGTAAGAGGGTTTGCATTTCCCTTTGAGCTACAAGGACTTCACAGACATCCTACTTATCCGTGGCACGTTCATTTATTTGCAGCCCAGTAAGCATGAACCAGGATCTGCTCTGTCTCAGGATTGGCTTTCCAGCAGAAAGGCATTACAGGGAACATATTTACAGCTCTCCGCTACAACAGCAAACTCTGCAGCTCTGAGATTTACAACCAAACCGCTATTACTGCTCAAATCTTTCTGAGAAGGGCTGCAGATCAACACCACTTCTGATCTCCAGTGACAGAAAGGGTAACAGGAAATACAAACATGCATACGTTAAGGCATCGGATGTGCAAAGAGCTGCTGGGAAGACTTTGTTACTTCATTCTTTACCCAACTTTCCACTTAAATCAACTTTTGGACTAACTCGCCTTCCTTCCCACTTTCTCCCGTTTCTGGTTTTTCAGGGGCTTACCTGGAGGAACAGAGTCCACACAATACTTCTGAGCCTGTTTTCAAATGATTCCTGGTACAATTGATTTTGATCATCACCATCATCTTCTTTTACCAGTTCTAGCTCCAAGTTTGGAAAAGGTGCCCTTTCCTCCCAGAAAGATGAATAGGAGAAGCCTCATGACACTTCCTGGCCCTTTCTGGTTCCTTGCAGAGCCTTTTCCCTGGGAAGATTTGTATTATGGTGAACTAGAAGGAGAAGGAGGAGCAGAGCAACCCTGTGCTTGCTCCTTCATTTATGGAGAAAAGCAAGACTTCATCCTTTGGGGAGGAGTTACTCCTGCTGCCAGGAAATAGTGTTTTTCTGATGTCTTTAGCTTTCCTTTCCCGTTTCATGACTTACATTAATTCCTCAAGCCCCACTGAACATTCCCTAATCTCTTTAAGTTTCCTTCCATTAATTTCTAGGATAGAAAGTGAACCAATAATAATCACTAAGGTGAAAACTACACTCACTGCTCTCCTGCAAAATTAAATACAGCTTTCCAAAGTGTCACTCTTCTCTGTCATGGTTCACAAGCAGTTTCACTGAAATTTGGCAAATGGTTCTTATGGAAGCTGAGGAAGACAAAAACCTTTTCAGATCAGAGCGTTCGTGTATTTCTGAATCCTGCAGTCAAATATTCAGAGTTAAATAGAAGCCAGAGGGCATGTTCCCTTGGGGCATATCTAACCATGCAAGAGCACAGCGGAGAAATGACAGGTGAGCTCCTGTTCACAAATAATTTCACTTGCAGAGGCTGCATGAGAATCCTGGCTTGAGTTACAAAGCAGTTCAGCTGCACCAGGCACAGCGCAGCAACCCTGACTGGGACACACCACTTGATGAAGACCTCTGCACAACACAGAGACAGCCCTTGTTAACAGAAAGCCAGAGGGTGTAAGGCTTTGAAGGCTGAGGGAGTGTTCAGAAATAAATGGTAGGCCAGAAGGTCCTGAGCTGCGTGTTTCCTTCTTCACATCTGGCTTTCTCTCCCTCTCATGTCTGCAGGGTTGCTAAATGAGGAGCAGGGTTCAGTTCAGCTATGGTTGGCAAGAGTTTAGTTATACAAACCCTGACATACAAGATTCAAGTAAGACTAGAACCTTTTTCTCTCTCTCCTAATATCCCTTTACTTCCTTAGTTATTGGCAAATCAAGTTTGTCCAAACCTACAGCTTGGGAATCTCCTGCGTGCAGTTCTCTCTCAGCCAAGAGGTGGGGGCTTTAGCAGCAACTCCCAAGATCGTGAGCCTGTACGAAAGGCCACGTAATGCAGAGTGGGAAGAGCAAACAGGATCCATGGTGCTTACTTTCCTTTCTGATTGCTCGGAAAAGGTCTTTAGGTAAAAGCTTTTCCTGCAGCTGTGGGAGGCAATTCAAACTGAAAAACTGGCTGGACATCGTGTTCTGAGCCTGCCTGGATCTGTGTCTGGTTTCTGTCTGAGCAAGCAGGAGTAAGCCGTGTTGTAACAGAGCAGACTGGCCCTGAGAAGAACACTGCGCTAGAGGGCAGCTCTTACTGCCCGAAAACCAGGGCACAGGGAACCAAGTGCAATTTTACGCTGGTTTATTTGCAAGTAATTAAGAATCCAGGGTTTAGGTAGTGGCAGCTTTCCAAGATGAAACTGGCATATGTTCATTGTGGGGTATTCCAACCAACAGTTAATTCCTTCGCTTTCGTAGAACAAAACTATAGAAACACAGCACTGAGGGCTTTCAAATGCTCCTTCACTCTTAATTTTCATAGCAGTAGAGATAGAAAGCATCAAGTCTCAACCTCAAGCTGAATATGATTAAAGGCTCTAAATTAGCTGTAGGTAAAACATGCTAAAAACAAATTTAAAAAAATATGGAAGAGTGTACAGTAATCTCTATTAGTTTTTTTTTTTTAAACTTGCCTTATAGAATCTGCTTCTCACAAACTCCAGCTTATACAGCGATCTTTACAAATATTATCTACTCTATGCTTTTGCAACAGCTAGGAAGAGTTAAGATTATATAGCAGGCATCTAGTCTTGATTTAAATACGCACTGACTGCATCCTGTGCAGACAGCTCTGACGCTACCTTTGACTGTTATGTAAGGCACAGCAGATTTACGGTTCTCCCACAGAGTATTCAATGGTACAGTCTTGGATCAACTTTCAAGAAAACAAACACAAGCCTTACTCTTGTGGTAAGGAGCTTACATTGGATCCACAGAATAAAGCTGTCAACAGCAATCTATGCTATGCTGCACCTATTCTGTATCATGGGCATGGAGCACGCTGAAGGGAAAGACTTGGACTGCAAAACTGAATCAGAGTGCAGAGAGGCTTAACAGGGCTGGAATGAGCCGTGCCTGCAGCAGCCTGTGCTGTCAGGCAGCATCCTGCAGCATCCTGTACCTGCTGGCATGCACAGACTAACTGCTTTGTATCCAGATGTTATAATCACACACTGCTCTTCCAGACATCTCCATTTCAGCCACTGATGTGCAAAAAATGACCGAAGTTGAAATTATAAAGCCAACTGAGATCTGTTATTGCCTGCCTTTCAGAACCACGTGTTGCAATTGTAAATAGAAAATCCTGTATCCCCATTGCTGCTCTGAACTTCACTGTCCCAGAAGGTAAACATCAGGGGATGAGAGATGTGGATGTGAGGAATCAACTTCTCTCACTTATTTCTTCTTTCTTTAGCAGTGTAGGGGAGCACAAACTGAAATCCCAGTTATATTTACTATTTATTAGCATTTCATTAAGTGAAATGGAGGAAAAAAAGCCAGCAGGTTTGATGTATAAATCTGTTAAGCTGTAGCAAGCACAGTCTGCTATCATCTCATCATCTTCTTAAACATGGTCTATCATCAGGCTTGCTTTTGCTCCACTCTCAAAGAACCACCTCCTGCAGAGGTTATGCACTTATCAACCATTTTTGCTGATTTATAAACATACAGTCACCTGTTTTTTTCCCTTCTGGGGACAGCATATCATTAAAACTACAGACAGAAAGACAGACTCTTCTTTTTGTAAGGCAGAGGGGGATGAAGAGGAGCCTCCTGGATTCAACAGCCCTGACACACAGGTTAGGCTGGAGACATTTTGGATTTTTTTTTCCTATGACAAAAATAATTTGCTATTAAGAAAATAATTGCCAATAAAACAGTATTACTGCCAATAACATGTTTTAATGAAACACTAACCAGCACTCGTCCTCCAAAGATGTAACCTTTATTTCCCAGCACAGCACAGGTATGAGCTGCTCGAGGCTGAGGTGGATCTCCACCCTGAAAAAAACAAAATAAGATCAAAACAAAACATCATCCAAGTGGCAGCCAAGGACAGTGGCAAATCAGTATCACAGAGACTGCAAAAGGAAGGGCAACACGTATCAATATGCTGGCAACTTTAATAAGAAATAATTTGGTAGTCATGTCTAAGACTCCACAGACGTTAGAAGAGAAATATGTTTGCCAAGGACACTTTTAATTGAGTTCCCTCAGGAGCTAATATTTAATATATTCCCTCTTGGTCTCATTTATCATTGCTCTACTTAAGTGAAATTCAATTAATTTATCTTTCATTCCTAAGCGTAAAATTACACATCAGTTACTGTTGATATGTCCAGTGCAGATTTATTTTTCCAAAGTGCGAACCATCAGGAACTGCTACAAAAATACCTGGAAATCAGATCTTAAAGTCTGATGTTACATCCAATAGCCACATGCCAAAAAGGATTCTCTGTGTAAATCAGAAATAAAGACAGTAAAATTGGCTTTTACTTTTTAACAGTAATTTCATTTTTTGCACTTAGGTTTTCAGACATTTTAGAACATCCCATAAAGACCATAAAATAGTGCCAAGACACTCATTACAATATACTGTTTCTACTGAGTTCTTGTGTAAGCTTACCAGGATTTTATGAAGCTTTAAAGTATACTATCATATTAATATCAATAAATAGAAGTGCGTGAATTACTATTTTACCGGGAAAGTAAGTATACATGCTCCTTTGGAAGACTATTAAAATAACATATTTGCTGAAGAGTATCTGATCTGTTTATTCCAACACTATACCATGCCTGGGAGGTATTTTTTCAGAAGATTTTTCAACATTAACTCTTGCAGGGAATACAGTAACTCCATATGCACAACACTCAAAATAATGAGCATGTAAACATCGCATACTAAACACATATCTTTACTTAACTAACGGTTGTCTTAAAGCCTGACCACAAAGCTTTATCTGAAAACTATCCCCTAGATACGGAATGCTGCTTCATCTTCTAATGCAGTCAGATTTCTAACACCTCTCTGAAGCTTATGGTATTTTTTGCATCAGAACCACATTACACAAAAACACACCAGACTAGTAACATCCTGTGGGGAAAAAAAGGCATATCAGTTGTGAATCTTCCAATTTCAGATGCACTGAGCATCCTCCTGTTTCCTGTTGCAAGCCTGAGCAATACTAAGCATATTCAAATTACTTTTCCCAACATAATTTTCTAGAGCACAACTATTCAACATGCAGTAAAATCACAACAGTGTCAAAATCAAGAATAAAAACCACTCACTCGAATTACTGGTTGAGACCAACTTTGTGTGGTTGTATCAAAAACATGAACATCATTATGCCATCCCCAGAATATCTGTCCTTCCTAAAAAAGAAGTTAAAAATACTAAATAAGTTCATTCTGTTTTAAAATCTTTGTGCTTATTAAAGGATACAAACCCAGAAGTGAACTGTCAAACCAGGAAATAAACTAAAATTCAGAATTTTGTTAAAAGAAACATATGCTGATATTTCTGATGATGACTCAGCAGCTCAGGTCTGGCTGAAGGTCAGCAGCATTCAGGAACTTTAGGGCTGATGACACTTTAGAAAATGGGCTTTGGGTTCCAATGTCAGTCACTGCAGGAGACAAATTCTGCCTTCTGAGTGTAACACACTGAGAAATCAATAGATTGTATGAAGTAATACACTTCTGTAAGTCAATAATTCACATTTGATGTAAGGAGCTATAATCCCTTGAGTGCCTATTTATTTCTTATTAATTCTTGTCACTAAATCCTCTAATCAGTCTCCTTCCTTCTATTAGCTGTAAGAAATCATTGGAATAAAGTAGCTAATCCAGGCCTCTTAAAGTAACGGCATTTACTCCAGATAACAAATTAAAGAAATTAACAGAAGGCATTTGTCAGTTTGACTTGTGAAGCCATAAATTCCCAATCGTTACTTCAAGAAAAATAAATTCTGAAGTTTTCTGGGAGTTTCATATATAAAATATGTCTTCAGATTTCAAACACTGCCTCTGCTCCTGATTTGACACTCTTGTTCCAGTGCACTCAAAGCTTTGCACTGGGCACCTGGAATGCACTGAACGTGCAACATCTGAAATGTCAAATAAGTACAAGACTCCAGTTTGCATTTCACCAGATTTTCCTGCTTACTGAGTATGAAAGATCACATTCTGACAATCAGAAAGGACAAATCACACCAAATGGTGACAAATCTCTTACCCAAAATGCATCATGGACATCAAAACAGTCACACAGTTCATTAAGCTTCCTACAGCCATAGCCACCAAAATATATTAGCCTCAAAGAATAAAAACAAAAAATAATTTCAGTTAGCTGGCTTGTAAATAACATTCAAATCAATAAGCTGTAATAATTAATATAAAATTTTGGTTTACCTACTGTACTATTAATAGTCTAAACAAATGAAAATATTTCAGATTGCACCTAATTACACAGACAACCTTACCAAGACAAAGGTAATGTTGTTACAAGCCTGACAGATGCACAGAAACAAGGAAGGAAGTTCAAGATACTTCACAGTCCCTACTCTCTGTTCCTCCATCCAAAAACTTATCACAGTCCCATTTTCAGACACAAGTCTCAAAACGACACACAGCAGTGAAACGCCTATGCTTCTCCTACAATTCCTACTCTTTTCTCTCTAAATTTGCTGTATTTTCTAGCCTTTTGTATACATCTTTCTACAGCAAACCTTCCCAAGGTTCAGCCCACACTGCCTGTGACCCACAGAGCCTTTCTTGAGCTTCTAAAGAAATTTTTTTAATCTAAGCACTACTGAACATATTGCATTCCAAGTATCGTTACACACCTCCCAGCCTAATATTCCACCCATGAAATGGCCATCCATAAGTAAGGGTTCCTAAAGTTTTGTTTAACGTCAACATTTGTGGATATTTGGTAGAGCTGTTATGATCTTGGGAGAAGGCAATTTAGGAAATGATGGGATGGTGCAGGTCATTCCAGACTGACATTCCTAGGGAAACAGAGTTACTGACAGCATTGTGCAACACACCACGACATCCTGAGCTGCAAATTCACATCAGGGGAAATGTCAAGGTATAATTCTGCAATGGTGCATAGCTCGTCCCCAAACACTTCTGTTTAATGAAAAGGCTACATTCTGCCACCTGAAATAGGTGATTTTCTCAGTATGTGGATTACACGATACTCTGACCAGACTCATTTAGTTCTGAATAAACTTGCATTAACAGCTACGGAGAACTTGTTCAAGTATACGTAATTTCATCTATCTTGCAGTTCAATTAGAATTACAAAACCAAGATATAGAACTGAGAGGCACTGTACAGTTCATGCAAAACCCTCTATATGCAGAGTCCAGAAACGGAGCAATCATGCACATTTCATAGTGTTCACTGTACACCATATTCTTGTTTACAGTAACTTTTATAACAAGTCACTGACATGTTACTTTCATGTGACCAGATCTGCCACAATATCCCAACGTTCCCCATAATAAACTTAAAATCTGAGGTAAAACATTTATTTCTAGCTAGGTATTTTTTCTAAATACACTCAGTAACTTCTACAACACAAATACCGAGGCTGACTTCGTTCTTGTAAAGATACTCACTAAAATGTCTTTGCAGTTGTCAGTATTTGTATGCTACTGAAATCCTTGAACATATACTAAATCTCTTTTATTGCAGGTAATAATTTAATCCTTACATAATGCAACAACAACAACAAGAAAAATCAATGCCATTTTTATACTGATTTTTGACCTGTGTTAAAATTAAAACCGTAACTAACATAATGATTTTTGTCTAAAGTCTCAAAGCAGTCCAGAAACTTTCACTACATTTCCCAATTCTCTCCTGGAGTGGGTCTATACTTACCGTTAATTCAGCTCACATGTGAGAAAACTCTGGTAGAAAGTTGTTAGGAGAGTTACACAAAATCCCATAGCAAGGCAAGCTAAGAATTAGTTTCATGAATCCCAAACCTGTGTGCTCTTCACTTTACAGTACTTCCTCTCTGCAATTAACACATATTAAATATTCTTAATGTGTTACCTGTCCTTATACACCCAGCAGGAAAGCTTGTCACGTGGTGTAGGAGGTTGACCTTTAAAATTTGTAATTTTTTTCCACCTATAGGTTCCATTTTTTGTTCGCAAATTAACATAATACAGCTTAAAAGAAAAAGATTACAATATTTTCAGTATAAATAATGTTGAAGAATCCAGCACAAATCACCAGCAAAACCGAACAGCCCACCACCCCCTTTTTAAAACAAAAAGAACCGACAGCAAGGTTGACGATACGTAGCAACACAGAGGAAGAATACGATACGCAACAGGGACACAAAAAGTGTGAGAATTAACAGCAACTGAGACCTGATTAAGGGTCCATTTCAGTTAATTTCTCCTCAGGACTGAATTCCTATTTCATTTACACTAAATCATAAAACAGCTCATTTCATCTACCCTGCTACTCCAGTCTTCCGTTACAAGGAAAGCTGGGAGCTATATTTTAACTTTAATTATTACCTGATTATATAAGAAAGGTAATCACTACCAAAGAGCAAAATTAAGAGTGATAATCTGAGATCAATTTCAATTATGGCTGCCAATATCTTAGGGGAAAAAAAGTAATTTGGAAAGCACTGGCAGTTTTCAGAAATAAAATCAGGAAGTTTTGCATAATGGGTCTCATTCTGAAGCTGTAATTCAGTGAAAAGGCCCAGAAAAATATGTGGCGTTGAACATTAAAACAAAACCTGAAGTTTTCTGTCAGTTTAGAAGGTTTTTTTCCCTAAAACAAAAATAAAGCTTTTCCTTAAATTTCTCCTTCATTCAAATGCAAAGTACACCAAGCAAAACAGTAAGGTCAGCATTGTTATTAATTCAAATACAACTTCGTGAAAAAAAATGATACAATACCCGATTGCTGTATCCTTTATCATCAAATCCACCAAAAATGTAGAGCTTCCCATCAATGCTCGCCCCGCAGCTTCCTGACATGGAGGTGGGCAACTCTCCTTCCATTAGGTGCATCGTCCTGCAATTTTAGCACATACATTTAACTCTTAAAACGCTCCTTTCAAACCTGATAAAATTAACAGTTCCAAAAGAGATGCATTAGTAATTTTTATACTTAAACCTAAAAATGCAATTACAATCTTCTGGCCAGAAGTGGCACCAGAAGCTGTAGCTGATATATGAAGTCAGGCTCCTGTGGTGTAGGAGGACTTTCATGCAAATATTGTGCTCACGTTTAGAAAGCATCTCAATTTCTCTGACTATGCAGAAGGAAAGGATTCATACAGCTTTGAGCTCTGATGCTTGACTTTACCCCAACCTAAAACAACTGGAGGCAGCCATTAAAAGGAAAAGCTTTTTGGGCACTAGATCACCAGATGTGCACAGGTGTGACGTGTCCCTACCAAAAATGGCACTCACTGTCAGCTGCTCAGGGCTCTGCTCCCAAATCCCTTTGTCCTGACACCAGCTCTGCCACAGCCCAGCCCATCTCTCCCTTTCTCTGCTCTCGCTCTCCTGTTCCCGCATCGTGCAGTGCACCCCTGCTGTAAACTGGATGAGATCAAGAACGGATCCAGGTTAAAAATAACCTTGAGAAAATAAAAGTTATATTTAAACCTGATCGCTTTCCTGATCCAGTTTCCCACATGACCACATCAACAGCTGTGCCAGTACCTCATGCACATCAGGGGTAAAAAACGAGGGAGAGCATGAGGTTGCTTTGTGCAATGGATCTCTTGAATATGAGAATGCAAGAAATATATACAGAGGTGGGAGACCAGAAAGACAGCTGACAGAAAACACATACAAGGTCAAATGGATACTGCTTTACCAGACTAAATGCAACTATTGGAATAGAAACCACTGGAAAACTTTAAAAGCAGGCACTGTTCTCTCTCCCCACATACAATATGTAAACGCAATGAATAGAAAATGTAAAGATTAAATTCTAGCGATGTGCAAGATCTGGTTAGTTATGAGTTATTTATGCAAACACACTCAGAGCACCACTAAGTAATAACAAATAGATAATTTTAAATAGATCAAGAACTCAAATAACCAACGTTTAAATATTGCTTTTAATATAAAAGTTAATATATGGAGAACTAAGCCACAATAAATGTCCAAATAAAAGGCACTTGTTTTAACAACAGAGCCTTAAGCCGACCATTTCAAACATTCTCTTGGAAAAAACTATTATACCTAAGGAATTAATGTGTTTCCTAGGGTTAATTTGCAAGTCCATGTGTCTGTTCTTCAGTCTTTACATTAAGCATCTGCTATTTAAACTCCAGGGAACGTGACCAGTAAGTCACGTAACTGAAGTCTTTTCATCACAGCTAACTGTAACCTACGCAAAGATCACCTTTACCTATTAATTAAATATAAATTATGCAACTTACCATAACCCACTATCCATTTCATAGATCCAGAGCTCATCATTAGGCAGATAAACTTCATTTTCTTCAATTGACTAAAACAAAAAAAATAAATTTGCAAACGTTAAATCAATTATGCATTATACACCATACGTTTTAAAATGAAATATCAAATCACGTTACTTAGCAACACCAAATAATCTTAAGGAGATAATCTCCCAGAGCGTAAGTCATACCCCAGCGTTATTGCTCTCATCGTTACAACTCTAAACAGGCAGCTCAGTAATGCTAATATTTTATATTTGATACTTGAAATTCAAAAAATATGGTTTTCATGTTTTGAAGCTATTAAAAATACCGTGCTGAACATTTCTTGATGCCATCGAGCTTCATGGATTGTTAACAGCGTCTTTAAGGTGGGAATATTATAAAAAATTAAGTTTGGTGTGTTAGAGGTAGAGAGAGAAGCGTTTCAATATTCAAAAAGTAATATGAATATAAACCAATACATACTTGTAAAATTAAGAAAAAAAGCACAGGTGAACAACTGAGTCATTGGGAAACACGCACAGCTGCTGCTAACAAGTAGCACAACAGTACCATAACGTGACGTTGGACTTAAAATACCCCAAAAATCTTAAAAGAAACTCAAAGATGCTTCCTTCCTCTATTAAAAAGCCATTACTAAGGGAATTATTATTTTTCAGTCACTGATGTGACCACCCTGAGCAAATCTTGCCGTACTGGAAGCCTTCATCTCTCCAAATCCAGAACAAAAGATGAGCATCACGTATTGATGCTGCTCTTTGGGGCATTTTGCATCTTTAAGGGAAAAATGGGTTCTCCTTCACCTGAAGGGTTATTTTCCTCTTTCTACAACCCCATTTTTATCTTTTCCAGAAACTGAGACTTTGCCACACTATCTTGATGGGTAAAGAACTCAACGGAAAGTTAGAAAAAAGTACTTATTTTTAAAATAAGGAACTTAATTCCTCAGGTCCACTCATTAAAGGCACAGATTTACCAACATAACGTTTTGCCAAGAAAGATGCGGAACAACATAAACCAGACCAGATTTGAAGCTCCTGAATGAAAACGCATTATCTTTTGTTTTGGGAGATGCTTTTAATTAGGTGGCAATTCTTGGCATGATGTACAAAATATAGAGAAAAGTGTAACTGAAAAGCACAAAAAGAGCAGTTATTGCGGGGACTGAAGGAACTTGAAAAAGCAAAATGTCAAATATAAAAGTGCTTAACCTATGCCATAACATGAAGGGAAAAAACAATTCCTCTGTGAAAAACAGATCTATGAAGGCTCCCAAACAGAGGCCGTGTTAGAAAGAAAAACAATTTGGGAAAGAATGATGAGGAGGAGTAACAAACAGGAAAAGGAAGTCCAAAAGAATGTAGTTGCAGCACTTGGGCTGAGTAACAACTACACCATTAATTATTGTCTTAGCATTAGGAAGAAATGAAAGACTGGGAGGGAATAAGAGTCAGTAAATTTAAAATATTTTTTAAAGTTATCAAAATTAAATGAATGTGAGGAAAAGAAGTTAAATACAAAACTGAAACTTAATTATTAACAATACGTGCTATGTTTGCTTCTCCTGCCAGGTACCCTTCACAGGGTAGGCTCTGTTGCTACACGCAGCTTTCACAAAGTGCAAAAGTCTACTAAATTTAATCTAGATACGTCAGAGGCTGAGTGTTTGCTACAGAACCAGCTCTGAGCAAATAAACCGATGCCAAAAAGTTCGGTGGGGCAGTCATCTACCACCAACATGCAAAATTATTTACCTGTGTAAAGTGCTGCTTAAAGAGTAACAGCAATTTTCGTAATACTCTCCATAAATAAATACGGGAAACTACTACAAACATTTGCAAAGTTTATCAGCTAAACTTAACACACACTGCCCGTTTTGGCTGTGCCATGAACCCACGATCCGTTACCAGAAAACCTTTGAAAACACTGCACTAGCCAGTCCAGCCTCAGTTTCTAAAGACCAAAGCATAGAAAACTACCAAATATTACCAGTGATTCAGGTGTTGCATAGTTATACAGACTATTATGGAGTTTAAGGACAGAAAAGGACATTAAGTCTTCCTGAACATCACAGATGACTCACATTATTTAAATACATACTTATTCTAAAAGTAGCTAGCTTCTTAACACCAGAAAATATGTATTCAAACCCTTACATGGTGTGCAGTCACAAGGAACACTCCATTTCATCGCAGTTTGGCATTGGGCAAGCCTGGTCATGCAACGGGCTAGATACAGCTGCCAGCGTAACCCAGAGTGAAACCTTGCTGTCCTGCTTCCTCCCACCACTGAGGGGCTGGATTTCTGCACCTAATATCTGTTTGTATTTTCAGTATTTCAGCAGCCCAACATTCTTAGTTATAGAAAACCCCAAACATTCACATTTCAAAAAGTAAACTATTATGTGATTCAGGAAGAGACAACTAGCCAGTAGTACCCGAGAGCCCTAGAAATTGTCCTTCCCTCTGCTATTGCACACACTCCTAACATAACATATATTTTAAAATTAAATCCAGGATTCCCCAGCAAGAATTCTATCCTTGAGTACAGAAGAACAAGATCTGCACATTTTGAAGTTTAACTTTGAAAAATACAGATAGAAAACAACAAAATATGTTAATAGAAACACATTTTTCAACCTAATCAATACCAGAAATAATACCAAGCACAACTGCTTTCACATTTTGAGGACCAAAATGTGTTGATAGCGTGGATAAAATGAACTGGCCATATTTTATGTAGTATAATTCACAGCTTTTTTTCAGACAATTAATCCAGAGCTAAGAGTCACACAGATGACTTATGCCAGAACCAGAACTGATCTTTCAATGGAAAAAAAAGCAATTTTTTTTCAGTCTGCCATCAGCTTGTTCTTGAACTTGACAGAACTGCCTTCTGAGGGAGGAAAACACACTGGCCATAACATACAACTACTAATAAGTAAAAAATGTAGGGACTCAGGTACAAGAATGCGAATTACACACTAGGAAAACAGAGCCGCAAATTATAGCCGTCACCCCACAGAGGAAGGGAGATGAGAGAAGGACCCTCAGCGCTTCCTCAAGCCGCACGCTTGGAGGACAAGGGAAGCAAACCGGCTCCACCAGCCCTTCCTCTACGCGTGCTCCGTGAGGGAGGCAGCTGAAAACAGGAGGAGGCAGCCATGGGCCCCGGAGAGGGGCATTCC
>NW_010201284.1:25208-25433 GCF_000695765.1 Mesitornis unicolor
CAGAACAGAGGGGAGAGTCACACAGAAAAAACCCCCACCCTCCCTCACCCCCTTCTCCTCAGAGCGGGAGCCGCCACCATTTAAAACGCCCGCCTCCTGCCCCTCAGCCAATCAGTGCCCGCGCTGAGGTAAAGAGCGCTGGGCTCCCGGCCCGCCGAGGGGCTGCACCGGCCGAGGGGGCGGCTGTGGGCGCCCTGGCAGGCGGTAGGAGAGTCCTCTGCCCTC
>NW_010201285.1:0-431 GCF_000695765.1 Mesitornis unicolor
TAAACAGCCATGACCCAATCAAAGGGTTTTTTCAAATGGGTAACGATAAAGCAGACGCCGCAGCAAAAGGTCTGTGGATGCTAAGAGATGCCCGTCAGCTTCACAAATCTCTTCACATCGGAGCTAAAGCGCTAGAGAAGCAATGCGGGATCTCAGTCACTGACGCAAAGCACGTAGTAGCCACGTGCCCTCACTGTCAGAAAACACCACTGTGGTTCAGTGGAGTCAATCTCAGAGGCCTTAAAGCCTCCGAAGTGTGGCTAACAGACTTCACGCTCTGTCAGTTGTTAAAACCTCGAGCGTGGTTAGCAGTAACCGTAGATACATGCAGCAGAGTGATCGTAGCTACACAACACCTTAAAACTAACTCCAAAGCAACCATCCAACATTGGCTAACGGTCCTGGCATGGCTTTGGATCCCCCAACCGATT
>NW_010201286.1:0-2338 GCF_000695765.1 Mesitornis unicolor
AAAAAAAAGGGGTCTAAGTACCCCCCGGGGGGCAAAAAACGGCACCGGAATAGCTGTAAGTACACCCAAAGTACACCCGAAATACACCCCAAATACCCCAAAACCCCCAAAAATAGACCCAAACACCCCAAAGTAAGTGCACCCAGCACCTGGGGACACGGGAATGACCCCCCCAGTCCCAAAAATACCCCCTGGGGCAAAAATCTGCATCCAAATACCCCCCGGGGGCAAAAAACGGCATTGAAATACACCTAAATACACCCGAAATACACCTAAAATACTCCCTAACTCGCCAAAATAGACCAAAACACCCCAAAATAAAGGCACACAGCACCTAGGGACACGGGAATGACCCCCCCAGTCCCAAAAATACCCCCTGGGGCAAAAAAAAGGGGTCTAAGTACCCCCCGGGGGCAAAAAACAGCACCGGAATAGCTGTAAGTACACCCAAAGTACACCCGAAATACACCCCAAATACCCCAAAACCCCCAAAAATAGACCCAAACACCCCAAAGTAAGTGCACACGGCACCTGGGGACACGGGAATGACCCCCCCAGTCCCAAAAATACCCCCTGGGGCAAAAATCTGCATCCAAATACCCCCCAGGGGCAAAAAACGGCATTGAAATACACCTAAATACACCCAAAATACACCTAAAATACTCCCTAACTCGCCAAAATAGACCAAAACACCCCAAAATAAAGGCACACAGCACCTAGGGACACGGGAATGACCCCCCCAGTCCCAAAAATACCCCCTGGGGCAAAAAAAAGGGGTCTAAGTACCCCCCGGGGGCAAAAAATGGCACCGGAATAGCTCTAAGTACACCCAAAGTACACCCGAAATACACCCCAAATACCCAAAAACCCCCCAAAATTAGACCCAAACACCCCAAAATAACTGCACACAGCACCTGGGGACATGGGAATGACCCCCCCAGTCCCAAAAATACCCCCTGGGGCAAAAAAAACCGCGTCCTGATACCCTGTGGGGGCAAAAAACGGCACCGAAATACACCTAAATACATCCAAAATACCCCCAAAGAGACCCAAAATAGACCAAAGTACCTAAAAATAATTGCAGATGGCAGCTGGGGACACGGGAATGACCCCCCCAGTCCCAAAAATACCCCCTGGGGCAATAAAAACGCATCCTGATACCCTGTGGGGGCAAAAAACGGCACCGAAATACACCTAAATACATCCAAAATACCCCCAAAGAGACCCAAAATAGACCAAAGTACCTAAATATAATTGCAGATGGCAGCTGAGGACACGGGAATGACCCCCCCAGTCCCAAAAATACCCCCTGGGGCAAAAAAAACCGCGTCCTGATACCCCCCGGGGGCAAAAAACGGCACCAAACTACACCTAAATACATCCAAAATACCCCAAAATAGACCCAAAACAGACCAAAGTACCCAAAAATAATTGCAGATGGCAGCTGGGGACACGGGAATGACCCCCCCAGTCCCAAAAATACCCCCTGGGGCAAAAAAAAGGGGTCTAAATACCCCCCTGGGGGCAAAAAACGGCACCAAAATACCCCTAAGTACCCCCAAAATACCCCAAACCAGCCCCGAGCTCATCAACTCCTTGGCCCTAATTAATGCCCCTTAATTATTGCTAATTAGCCCCTGAGCCTTAATTAACCCCAACCCCTAATTGCCCCCCTGACCCCTAATTACCCCCTTCTCATTAATTACCCCCAACCAGGCCCTAATTAATGCCTCCTAATTAACCTCTGAGCCTTAATTATCCTGGTCTTTAATTGCCCCCATGACCATTAATTGCCCCCCCTGACCATTAATTGCTCCCTCTGACCATTAATTGCCCCCCCCCGGCCCTAATTAACCCTCCTGCCCCAATTAACACCCTGACTTCTAATTACCCCCAGGACCCCTAACGACCCCCAGTCACTAATTACCCCCATCATTAATTAATTCCCCTGTTAATTAGCGGTAACTCCATTACTAAGGGCTGAGGATCAAGGCCGGGTCCCCTTTTCCTCATTAACACCGTGGTTAATTCATTAATTAGGGGTAACCGACCCCAGGTCCCAATGCAGTGGCCCCCGCACTAATTAGCGCCATGTTAATTACCATTAATTAGTGGTAACTCCATTACTCTGGGCTGCAGATCAAGGCCGGGTCCCCTTTTCCTCATTAACACCCGGGTTAATCAATTAATGAGGGGTCACCGACCCCAGGCCCCGCTGCCCTGGCCCCCACGCTAATTAGCGCCGTGTTAATTACCGTTAATTAGGGGTAACTCCATTACTCTGGCCTGTGGATGTGGATCAAGGCCGGGTCCTCTTTTCCTCATTAACACCCCAGTT
>NW_010201287.1:0-8083 GCF_000695765.1 Mesitornis unicolor
ACACCTGCCCCATGGGTAAATCACAGCCTTCGGCGTGGGGCTGCGAAAACAGCGCTGGAGCGGATGTGAACCCCAGCATCCGCGGCGAGAGGCCTGCTGCCCTCTGGTGACAGCCGCCACGGGCGGAAGGACCCGTCGCGGGGGGACATTGACCCACCCAAAAATCAGCAGCTGCAGACATGGTGGGGTTTTCAAGCGTTTTGCTGTGGCTAGGGGACCCACTTTCTGCAGACACCCCACGGGCGGTGCGCAGCATGCTCTTGGCAGTCCCAGGTGTGGTGTTTTAGAAAGATGCTGTGCGCTGGGGAGGACGGAGGGAATGGCTGCGTGATCGGATCTGAGGCTGTGGGCTTGCTCACAACTTCTCTGGGAACATCACCCATCTGGCGATGTGTATAAGGGGCATAGACCTGTCTCTGGGATTTCCAGACTCCTTTTATTTTTTAAGGAAGGCACATGAAGTTTGCTGCTGCTGTGGAAAGTGTATAGTGGAGGAATGCTGTGCTGCATCTTAGGGTATTTTAAAAGTCGCTTCCACTCAGCGCCTTTTTGGAAAGCATAGCACAAGCAAGTATCTACTTATGGACCTGTCCTGCTCTGCGTGAACTGTGTCCATTAGCCTCAGCAAAGAGAGGAAGTTGGGATCTTGTGGAGAGTGTACCAGGATTGAACCCTGGCACAAAAGAGAGTCAGCAAATCTGGTAACCCATGCTGAAGGTGAACATGGTCTGGCAGGTGAAACAGAATAAAGCTCCCAATGTGACAGTATGAGAGTTACTTTTGGCTGGGCCCTGCTTCACAAAGGGATTGAGGACCAGAAGAGTTAAGTCATCCTTTAAGGCCTCGTCACCGCCTTGTTTCACAGCAGCAGTTTGCATCGTGTGAGTCTTGGTGTGAATAATCAGTGGGGCCCTGGAAGAGACTACACATCCCAGCATGCAGCTCCCTCCACGCAGCCCAGCCGCCTGTTTGGGCATGGTGGCAGGCTGGGATCTGCAGCCTCCTGGCAGCTCTGCCTGTGCTGAGGGCAGGGCAGTGGCGAGAGCTGGGTGGGCAGGATGGAGGTTTGTCAGGGTTTGGGTCAGAGTGGGATGCTGCTGCTGTGGTGTCTCATGCAGAGACTGCATCTGCCTTCGCTTCATCTGTAGCGGCTGCTCTCATAATGTTTTGCTGGGTCCTGCTGACTGCCATAGGCCCTGAATGCATCGCATCCCTTCAAGGGTGGCCAGGATGTGTGGGGACAGCAGAGCCCTCCTGTCACCCCAGCCATAGAGCTGTGGTCCTTGGGTAGCTGGGCTTGTGGAGTGAGATCTGGCCTGTGAGTGGGGCAGGGCTGGGGTTGTTTCAGCTCTGCCACTTGCCCACCTTATTTCGGTTCCCTGTGTGAGAGGTTTCATATCCATCGCCAGAAGGAAAGCTGGTGAGGCCACACTGCACTGACTTTGAGGACCCTGCTATTCGAGGCACAGCTCACTAAGGGGCTCCCCCACTCCCCTGCCTTTGCAGCAAGCTGGGCAGAGCAGCTCTCAGTGCTGTGTTCTTCACGTCTGAAATAAAGTCAGAAATTGACTTTAGGGAATAACAGATCATCTTAATTTTACTAGTAGGTTTGCAGTTTCATTCCTGGTGACCTCCTCCAAGGTGGATGAAGCCCCCAGTCTGTACACCCTCTCTCTGCTGTGGTACTGAGCTTTCCTAGTCCCTGTTCCCTTGGCAGTTTCAGGTCTTGTGAGCATGAGGAACAGCAGGAGGAAAGGAAGTTCCCTGGGTTCAAGGGACTTCTGAGGGCAGGGAAGCACATTTGTGCAGCTGATCTTCCTCCTTTTTGTCTGCTACCAGCTGCTTGCCTTGGCCTGTTTCTGTATGGCCATGCTGAGTAGCAGAGGGCAGAGGTGCCTGGACCTTCCTCACTGCTGCTGAGTCTGCGGGTGATTCAAGGGGATAGCTACTGATCTGACTCTTGGAAGTCAATGACTCTTGACTCTTCCTGAGGCCTTTACCTGCCCTTACTGCTCTGGGCCTGCCCACGCTTGTCCTCTTCCAGATTTGGTAGGCACCATCGTGTGCTGTGTGGAAACTCACAGTGCCTGGGGGCTAGGACGCCTCCTGGATGCAGAACAAGAAAACATGTCGTTTGTAGGTATGCAACCACAGATATGAAAGGAAAAAGTGAAGCCATATCGGTCAGATAAGTGGTGTCCTCAGCAGGCTGCCAGTGTAGCTGTAATCAAATTATCAGGGGCTTCCATGGCTGGAGGAATTATTGAGTCAGGTTTGAAGCAGGACAGGTGTGAAGGGCAAGGCAGGAGAAATCCCGAAGGGAGCCATTTGTACATTAACAGATGGTTTGTGGAGGGTGTCATTGCGGATTACTTGGCAGTGAGAGTCCTCTGTGGGAGGGCTTTGCCTGATGCCTCTCCACCGCACATCGCTCCCAGGGACCCCTTTCCTCCAGTGGGTCCCTGCGTCCTAGTAATGCCATTGCGTGTTTCTGACCCTTAGTTCTGTCTGCGGCAGCTGGCAGCTCTGCTCCCTGCAGCCCATTTTCAGAACAGCTCTCTTTCTTTGCTTTTTCTATTTTGCTTTTGCTCATGAGCAAGTGAGCCAGGTGAATATAACCGCTAGAGAACCTCATCTCACAAAGTTTGAGATTTGCTTTAAAAATTTTCTTTGACTGGGAAGTATCCTTGCAAATCTTTGTCCTTCCTCTGCCTTTGCTTCTCTCCTTCACAGTCTCCCTTGGTTGGCCTTGTGAATGCCCAGCTGCCAATTAACATGTTTTCCCCCTGTTTCTGTGCCTGTCCTCAGCTGGTTGTGAATCCTGAATGAAGAGCAGCTGAGCTCACATGCTCTGCATTTCAGAGAGCTTTTTCAGGACTGGCCGGTGGTTTGCAGTCATACTCGCCTGTGTTGTGGCCTGGTCAGCCCCCCAGCTAAGCAGTGTGGTGGTAGAACAATACTTGGATGGGAAGCCTTCAAAGGAGTGCTGTGTGCTGCAAAAAGTGCACTTAGCGATTCAGCTAGAAGTGCTTTTTAGTAACAAATACATGTCCCAGGCCAGGGCTGATGTCAACCCTGTCATTCTTCTTGTTGGAAATGAACAAAGATGCAAAGCCCTTTATGCAAGAGCTGAGGTGATAATCCAGATCTCCTGGCCTTAGTCCATTTGTAGTAATTGCATTCTTCCTGGGGAGTGTTTTCCACCCATCCTTGTCGGATACATCGCCGTCGCTTCCTGTGCTGCAGCAGTATGTGGGTGGCAGTACTTCAGCCATGTCCAAAGTAATTCTTGTCACCGCTCAGGCTTAAAGCCTTTTGAGCCTTCTCTAAAAGACAGTGTGGTACAAGACGGAATTGGTGAAGGTTTTTAAAGATACCTACATACATGTTACACTTACTGGGGCTTGTTCTGCTTGTAAGCTGTCCACAAACATAGCCCTGGTGACTGGCTGGTAAAGCTTCCTGGTGGGACCTCTCCTGGGGTGGAAGTGCAGGTTGACCTGCTGGCTGTGTGGGTGACATTAAGAAAAAACTTTCTGGGTGCCTTCATAGCTGTTTTAAGGGCCAGCGCACCAGTAAGCCAGTAAGCCCCTGTCCCAGTGTAGAGGCTGTGCTTCTGGTGGCCAGCAGCATGGCTGCCCGCAGTGCTCTGCTCACTGGTGCTGTGGCTGTTTGGTGCTGGGCTGTGCTGCCAGTGGTGCCGCAGGGTGGTAGCCCACGCAGGAAGGCAGGATGGGGAGTGGGGACTGCCCCTAAGTGGCTTCTGCTCACAGTGCCTGCAGCTGGGGGACTGTCAGACCTGGTTTTGAAGAGGTTGATGTTATCCCAGTTTTCAGGACCTGCTGGGCATGAGGACCTGTCCCCCATGCAGTGCGACCTCCAGTAGTCTGTAGTTACTGTACTGGGAGCCCGGGGAGGAGTCTTAAACGGTGTCTTTGTGACAGTGTTGGCAGGCCTCTTGGAGATTTCTAGTAAGCAGTTGTCGTTTTCCCCCCTTTGCTGTATCCTGGGAAACGCTGCAGTGTTAGATTTGGCTTGGTCTGTTTGGGTTTTTGGGAGCAGTGTCTCCCCACAGAGGAGTTTGTCCCTCCCTCCCCTGGCTCCATGTCCCCATGGGGTTGTTTAGCAGGTGGCCTTTGGGGGCCGCAGCCAGAGCCTGTTCTGGCAGATAAACCATGTGCCAGTGCACCCACTCGAGTACTGGCAGAGCCTGTGTGGTGGAGCAGTGCACGGTGGCGCGGGTGGAGAAGAACAAAGCCGAGGGCACAGAAAGGTGTTTGCTTCCCACTGGAATCCAAGGAAGGGGCAGCATGGCAGCCACCTTAGCAACCGTCTCTGGGCAGCCAACAATGCACCCACCCGGAGTCACACAGGGAACTGGGGGTAACTGGAACACAGGGACGGAGTCAGGGCTGCAGCTGGAGGGGTGGCTTCAACACTGGTAAAAGATATTATGGGATCTTTGAGGTACTGAGTGCTTCTGTGTATAGGCCACTAACTATTGGCTTGGGTGAGCAATTTCTGCCCGCCCAGTGTTCAGAAGGTCCTCTTGTGTGGGCAGGGTATTTCTCAGCCCAACTGAGCGTTTGTGTCTGTGTGCTTGTCTTTCCAGGTGACTCAACGTACCCAGAACAAGCAACCCCAAGACCACCCTGAGGGTGCTGACAGCTGAGAGCTGACTTTCCTGCCTGCTTCAGCCCTGCACCAAGGTTAGCACTCATTCCATCATCACCAGTTTCTCTTTCTTCACCAGGGCTGTATGAAGAAGACAGTGAGCCCCATGCTCTCCTCCCTGTAGGGACAGCTCTGTAAAGTAGGTGTCACTCAGATGAGGTGTTCCCACAGCCCAGCCTTGATGGAAGTGTGGTAAAGGGAGCCTGGATGTGGGTGATTGGTGCTGTTAAGACTGTTGAACCCTGCGCACAGCCATTGGGAGCTCAAGGGCAGTGTGTGTTAAGCTCTTGGGAACTTGCAGTCTGTGCTGCTTCCTGCACTCGTCCTTCAGTGTACCAGCAGTGTTGAATGTGAGCATTTCCTAGCTGCTGGTCTCTGCTGCTCTGTGGCCTTCACCTGAGCAGAGCTGAGGTTTCACCCAAAGTTCATGGCAGATGTGATCCTGCTTTCTATCAGAGCCAGTTGAGCTCTGCCAGAGTTTTCTCAGGATTTTGTAGCTCGAGGAGACCCTGACCGTGGTGTATGAGGTTTCGAGTGACAGCAAAGTGTTTCAGGAGGACTGGTGGTTCTTTGTATTGTCACTGTCAAGAAATGTGAAGGCCAGGCCCTCACTACTCTGAGGTAACCAGCGGGCTGACACGGCTGTGTGCTTCCCACCCCATCTCTGTGCCTGGATGCTTGCACACCTGCCTGGGATCCAGCAGTGCCCACACTGCCTCCACAGTGTGCTTTTAGAGGAAGAGACCCCTCATCAGCACTGTGCCTCCAGGAGGGAAGGCCAAGCCCTCAGATGTGTTCAGATGTGATTTGGCCAGGAGAGGTTACATGGGGAAGCCGCTGTTCAGGACGCCTGGCTACCCAGGCTGTATGGTTCTTCCTCTGAAGTGTCTGCCAGGGAAGTCTGGGGCCAGTCCAGAGACAGTTGGAGTCCAGGCCTTGGGCCATCTCATCCTTCAGCCTGGTGCAGAAGTGGTACCCACAGTGAGTGAGGCAGGGGTAGATTCACCTGGGAAGTTAAAAGGAAGGAAAGAGGAAGGTCTTTGCTCATGTCAGTGCTGTGTGCTGCGGACCCCCAGCCACACAACCTGGTGGCAGCAGAGCAGCCTCTTTACCCAGCTGAGTTGTGACAGTCACTAATACCTGCTCCATGCTGGGATCTTGCATCTCTCTTGGTGATGGAAAAAAGACATGTTATGTGGCTAAGACCAGATAAAAGGCTTGCCCTCGGTTGTGCTGGCATTGCCTGCAATTTCCAGTTCACCAAGCTCACAGCATCCTCTCAGAGATCGCCTGCCTTTTGACAAGAGGCATTCAACATGAGGCTCACCATCTTGGATCCACTTTTCTCCCCGACTCTCACTCCCCCTTGCTAATTAAATGGCTTGATATCTCCAGGGACAGCAAATCTTCTTTATATGTGTAATGCAGCAGCTTCTCTCATTACTTGGTCATAGCATGAACCTCTTCTCTCTGGTTTGGATGTTGCCGAATCACAGAATCTCATGAGTTGGAAGGGACCTCTGGAGATCATCCAGTCCAACCCCCATGCCAGAGCAGGATCACCCAGACCAGGTCACACAGGAACGCATCCAGGTTGGCCTTGAATGTCTCCAGAGAAGGAGACTCCACAACCTCTCTGGGCAGCCTGGTCCAGGGCTCTGTAACCCTCACAGTAAAAAAGTTTTTCCTCATGTTCACATGGAACCTCCTATGCTCCAGGTTGCTCCCATTGCCCCTTGTCCTGTCATGGGACATCAGAGAGAAGAGCCTGGCTCCTTCCTCCTGACACTCACCCTTTACAAATTCATAAACATGAATGAGGTCTCCTCTCAGTCTCCTCTTCTCCAAGCTAAAGAGACCCAGCTCCCTCAGCCGCTCCTCATAAGGGAGATGCTCCACTCCCTCAATCATCCTTGTGGATCACCTCGATCAACTCACCCAGGTGATATCAGTGAACTTATGTTCAGGCTGAATTGACCATGTTCAATCTAGTGCAGTTGGCAGTAATGTGGACCTCTTGGACAGACTTGCAATGCCTCTGTTGGGAACCCTTTGCTGTCAAGCTCAAAAGACCAGGCAAAATGGAGATTATATTTTCAACAGACAGTGGTCAGCCTAATGTCCTTCAGCTCACTCTTGGCGTGCATGGGCTGCTATTGCTTCTTGGTATTACCAGCTGATCTAGGAGTAGGACTTCTTTCCACTGGAAACCCCAAGAAAATGCTTCCCCTGCTTCAGGGATGGGGCCCTGGGTTCCTCATGAGTATTGGCACTGGAGTTATGCAAGGAATCCCCTCTTTGCCCAACCATCTCTGTTGCAAGTAGGTCGGGCATTCAAAGATCCTGTTCATGGGAGTGTTGGGACAGCTGGATCCTTGTTCGGTCTCGCTGCTCCCAAGAATGGAGCAGGCAATCATCTGCTGAGGCTAATTTTAGGTGTCCAAATACTGCCAGTGTCCCTCTGAGCCCCTATTTGTGTACGATCCTGTTAAGGATCCCTGCTAAGAGCTATGTGAGAGTCCTGTATCCTTGTGTGTAAAGGTTTTGCTGGGGCATAGTGTCCCAGGGACTAGGAAGAACTTGGAATTCCTCGCTTACCTAAAGTGTTTAAGCCATATCAGATGTATGTGTGACCCCTTTTTTTAGCCCTAGCACCTAGCACCCTTTGGACCTTGCTTTGTGGGTATCCATGTGTTGGGCGGCGGGAAGCAGGCTGAAGCTTTCCATCCTTTCCCTGTCAAAAAAGCAGCAACTTCCTGTTTGCAGCAGTCCGTTCCTGTTGTCTCAGGTGGGCACATGTGGTGCAGAAAACAATCTTTGTGAAGCCTCTGCATGTGGAAATACTCCAAAGGTGACAGCTGAGTGAGAAGAAAGCCCATCTCTGGCCCTCTCTGCATGGCTGGATGGCTGCTTGGTATCTGCCACCACCAGCCTCCAGCCCAGCACAGCAGCTCAGGGTGAGGCCTCCCGGCCTCTCCCTTGTTTGTACACCCAAGACTTTTGGCCTCTCTGCACTTTTTGGTTTCCACTTGCTCAGGTGATTTTTCAGCAGCACTGAGCTTAGCACAGAGCTTTGCGAAGTTTCGTGTTGAGGCAAGACGTGGTTCTGCAGTTTTGGCCCATCTTTATTTTTAGCCAATGCAAGACATGCTTGATGGTATCAGAAGGAAGTTGCACGGTCTCCTGAGCTCTGTGACTCATCCTGGATCAGGACCGAGACTTCACCAGCTTCTGCTATAAACCCTCAAGTGATGTAACTGGTTGTGGTGAGCCTTGCTGGATCTGGGGAAGGGAAGCGGAGCTTTTTTAAATTGGTTTTTATCCATTCTGTTAAGCCATTAAATTCATTCATTGAAAGATATTGGCAGGCATCACACCTGAGCTTGGTTCAGCCGGATCCTTTGTCTTC
>NW_010201287.1:8114-17552 GCF_000695765.1 Mesitornis unicolor
TTCCCCTTGCAACTTGTGCCCCTGTGAGAGATGTGAAAGGGAGAGGAGCCTTCCCATGCCGGGTTGGGTAACTGTTTAGTGGCACATAGCAACTGCAGACAGCAGTTTTTAGGACAGGAAGTGAAGCAGGATCCTGTCTCTGGTTCAAGCTGCAGTGAGGTTCTGTGCAGCAGAACAGAACTGACTGAAGTGGAAATGGGCTGGGACTGGAGTGAAGAAACTTAGGAGATGCCTGCCAGGCTGCAGCAAGAAGACTCTGGGACCTCCATTTCCATCAAACCTGGTGCTGCCACAAGGTAGAAGGAGCTCATTGGGCTTTCTGACGTGCAGGCAGCCAGTTGTGCTGGGAGCTGGTTGGGCTGGGCAGGGGCTGTGTGTCACCACGTGGAGCAAGCAGCGATGCTGAAACATCCTTGGCTGCCACAGCACAACTGGGGTGCAGCTAGAGGGGCCTCTGCACCCTAGGTCTGGCTGCCTGCCTCTTCAGTGTTGTGCCTCAGGGCTGGACAGGGTGGGGTGTGATGCACTCCAGTCCAGAAGAGGCGCCTTGCATGTGAAGTGGGTGGGGTTGATGGTTTCTGGCGGTGGGCTTCCACCTCTGCCCCCTTTCCTTCCCCTGGGCTGATGAACAGCCCTTTAAGAGCATGTTGAGGTTTTTGGGTGTTGTGCAGCCGGTTTTATGTGCGGTGCAGCAGGGAGGGGACAGCAAGGCTTGGGGGAGCAGAGACAAAGGAGCGAGACAGGGGGGCATGCTTGGGGGGATTGCTATGGCAACTCACACTGGCAGCATCACCTCACCGCCAAGGTGGAGGACCAGCTGGGGTAAACGTGCAGCCTGCCACAGCCCTCTGTGTAGTCCCATCCCAGCTGTGCCATGGGTTTGGCACTGCTGGGCTCCCGCATGATGATTCGGCATCCAGAGCTGTTCTCCTCAGACAGCAGCCTCAGAGAGGTGGCCAGAAGAGTTTTGTCCAGCATGTCCCCTCTTTCACCTTCCACTAGGGAGTGGGCAGGCAGCTTCTGTTGGCAGCCCTGTTCTGTTCGAAGCCTTGAGTTGCAGAGCAGGCCCATCCAGAAAGAAACCTGTCAGGGCTCAGGAGAGCCCTCTCACTGAACCGTGTAGGAAAGAAAGTCATCCTGCTGCCATGGCTCATCCTCAGGTAATCAATGCAAGCAGCTCCAGTCACGCCTTCTTCCAAGGAAGCCTGGCCCTGTACCGTGCTGTCCACCTCGCACAACCAGTTTGTCTTGCTCCGGGGCATCTCTGGAGAGCAGACGCTCTAGTGAGCTCTCTGATACGGTCTGAGGCCATCCTCTGGGGCAGCTAAAGGAGGAGTTAAACATTTCTGAAGCTGCCTTTGGGCAGACCCCTTGCTAGATGCTGGTAGAGACCTGACTCCTGTTGCTGAAAGAAGCAGGGAACATCGTGCAGAAGAGAAAACAGGTCAGGAAGCCGGCTCCAGCCTGGCCATGATGTGATTGACACCTGAGCTGTCATCCACGATGTGCCTGAAGCACTGGATGTCAGCCAGGGGGAAGGGACCAGCTGGGAGCATGCACAGCTTGCCCGTCTCAGCATGGATGTCTGTGTGAGCTGCAGGCCTCTCTCATTACACCTCTGAAAGGTCAGCGCTGGTGGTGAGCTGCAACGCCCCAACAAGGATGTTCAGGCAAAACTAGGAGGGAGAGGATGTCCGTGAACTGCCCAAACAGCCCTGTGCTCACAAATGTCACAATCTTCACCTGAGCGGTGACACTCCATCCCACACTGAACTGTCACCGAAATAGGGAATAGAAAAACCTCTTAACACCAATGTAGCATTAAGAAGCAGGCATCCTTTATTCGTCGTTGAGTGCGAGGGGAAAATATTCCAAATCCTACGCAGCACTACTGGCACTTTTCTTGGCATGTTTATACACAAAAGTTTCAGGATTGCACAATCTAAGTTACAATGATTGGTAGCAATTTAAATATAATTATAATACACTTAAATATCTGCTGAATCATTCCCGGATCAAACTGCACTTGTGTACAAGGGGTCTCTGGTGGTCCCTTGTGTTTCTGCAGAGGCATCCTTACTGCCCTTTCCATGAACTCTGAGTCTTTATCCCTTAGATGTTCTTTCCTGGGCCCATAACCTTTATTTGTAGATTTCCTATGTTCCTTATCTTGGTTCCAACCAGTGTCCTACTGGTTTTTCTGTAGTCCTTTAGAATGCATCTGATTTATCGGATGTATCTGTACTTAGATGTATGTGTACTAGGATGTATCAGTCACAGTTACAGAAATCATGTCCTTGAGTGAGTTCTTGTTTGAGGTCCCTTAAAACAGAACCATGGTACAAAGCCCCAGAAATGTCTCTGAAAACCATTTCACCCTGTACAGTCCACCATAATGTCTATGCCTGATTTAGGGTTATTTTAAGATCAGTACAGGCTGCCCAACTCTGTTCAGTGCTACAGTTCCAGTCATCTTAAAACTCCCGAGATCTGTTTGTAAAATGTCTCCTGGACTCCAGACCCTGGTGTTCCCAAGCTGCAACCTGGAACCTCTGGGAAAGCTGCTTGCAGCAGACAGCAGTGTCCTTCCTCCCTCCCACATCTGATGGGCCCCTTTCCTTCGCAGAGGGAAACAGCTTGATCCAGCTACACTGGTAGCTGGAGCTTCCCTAGGCTCAGAATCATTTGGTTTGAAGAGACCTTTAAGATCATTGAGTCCAACCATAACCAGTCCACTACTAAACCATGTCTTCAGGCACCTCATCTACATGTCTTTAAATACCTCCGGGGGATGGTGACTTGACCACTTACATGGGCAGCCCATTCTGGTGCCTGATAACTCTTTCAAGGAAGAAATTTTTCCTCATATCTAATCTAAACCTCCCCGGATGCAACTTGAGGCCATTTCCTCTTGTCCTATCACTTGTTACTTGGGAGAAGAGACCGACCCCCACCTCATTACAAACTCCTTTCAGGTAGTTGTAGAGAGTGATAAGGTCTCCCCTCAGCCTCCCCAGCTCCCTCAGCCCCCTCACCAGCTTCATGTCACTTCTCTGGACACACTCCAGTGCCTCAATTGTCTTTTCGTAGTGAGGGGCGCAAAACTGAACACAGGATTCAAGATACAGTCCAGTACAGGAGAAGGGTCACTTCCCTGCCCCTGCTGGTCACACTATTGCTGATACAGGCCAGGATGCTGTTGGCATTCTTGTCCACCTGGGCACACTGCTGGCTCAGCTGGGACACTGGTACCTGGCGCTGAAGGCAATTTCAGATTAGCACCTCAAGCACCACTCTTCATGTATGTGACCTTCAGCACTTGGTGTGAGAATTGGCATTACAGTATATTTTGGCTGTAGATGATGGTGGAGTATGTTCAGAATCCACTAAGCCAAACTGTAGATCCCCCTGAGCCTGCTTTCACAGCCAGTTGTTTCTGAGCTTGCTTTCAGACTGAGGCCCTGGGATGTGCCCTGAAATATAATGGAGTGGATGCAGAGCCCTGAAGATAAGGCTGTGGGTTATGCCTGTGTGTTGGGTGTGAATTGCCAGTTTCTAAGGCAGAGAGTGTTTTCTCTTTTGCCATTTGTACAGCACCTTGCATGCAGAGATCCTTGCCCAAGTCTCGAGCTCCTGGGCGCTGTGACCTGATGAGTTATAACTGCGTTATCTTTGAAGTGCTGCTCCCTCTTCTTCTGTCTTGTCTGCTCATACTGCACATTTTTAAGCACAGCACAAAGGATCAGAAAAGCCCAAAGGCGGTGGGGTCACATACTCTGCTCCTGATTTGGGGAGGAGTTAAGACAGGCAGTGCTGGAATAAGCGTTTAGGGAGAGGCAGCCAAGAGAGATTTCCTCCTGGCAGAGCTGTGGCGCTGAAGTTTGGAAAGTACTGTGTGGGTTACGTGCTGCTGCGCTTCGCTGCTGCCATCGCCTCAGGCAAGTCTGGGACATGCATACCTGCTAGTAGTCAGATGGGGACTCCAAAAAAATGGACAGTGTCCTTTCGGACATCAGGAGCAACCTTAATGCTGCTGCTGCGGAGAGAGTGCTGGGGATTTCAGCAGAGAGACGATGGATCATTGGCACTGAGAGGAAGCTTGGACATGGTGGGTGTTTCTACCTGCGTTCCCTGAGCTGTGAGGATTTAGGCAAGCCCAGCAGTGCTGTGCAGATTGCCCTGGCTGGAAGATGTATGAAGACGCTTGCAAGAGCCAGCTCTTTGCTCAGCTCAGACCTGGGGAAAAAGCCTGGACTGGGTGCACTGGAGTTTTCTTGCTGCTGGTCAGCAGCGCTGTAGCTCTGCAGAGAGAGCAAAGCGCAGACAGGTTAGCGCAGCCACTCGAGTCCTTTCTATATGAGTGTTTGCATTACTGATGAGATTAGCATAGCTGGGCCAGTGCTGGACAAAAGGGGTAATTCTCAAGGTCCTCTCTGCTGTGACTGCCAGCAAAATAAAGCAGTTGCGGCATCAAGTAGCAGAGTCTGAGCTTTGCTTTCAGTCTGTCTTCTAGGAGCAGCAACAGCTGAAAATACGAGCAGTTTTTGAGGAACTAGAATATTCTCAGGCTTTTTGTCTGGGTCTGCTCTGCCGACCTCTCCCCTGGGCTGACAGTCTGCAGTCTTAAAGTATTTGCAATGATCTGTCTTGACCATGTGATAAATCTGGATAGAAAGAGCACAAAAATCAGTGGCATCAGTCTGCCAGTGTGAATGTTCTTGTCTTGCTGCTGTGCCTGTTCTTGGTATCCGAAGGGTTGCTTCATGGCTCAGATTTGCTGAGGAAACAGACTAGTAGCTCCTGTCTTCTGTGCAGCTATCTCCCTGGCAGCTCAGTAGGAATGATTTATTATAGATTACAGCTCTGTTTAATTCTGTTTCCATACAACATCGTACTGTTAGAGTAACTGAGTAAAACACAGTGGTGTTTCCGGAGGAAGGCTGCTATCAGAGGCCACCCCTGTAGCAGAGGCTGGAAGCAAAGGGGAAGAGTTTGCCAGGAAATGCCTGTGTTTGTGTGCTGGTTGCTTTTGGGAAGGAAAAGGCATCTCACCCTTGAAAGCTTCCTCACTACACCACCCCAAACGTTGCTGATGGAGCTGCACCAGTGTAAGCAGTGATGAGAATTGCTGCCCTCCAGAGCCTGGGAAAGGTCTGGAAAGAAAAGTCAAATTCTGTCCTTACATGAACCTCCAAGTGTTTTCTTTGGAGTGTATTTTGGTTTGGCTTTTTTTTTTCTTTCTTTTTGGTGGTGGTGGTGGTTTGGTTTGGGCTTTTTGTGCTACCAAAAATAAAAGGTATTGCTTGTGCAAATCCTTGTAAGGAAAGAGCAGGGAATTTCCTTTGGAGTGAGCCTGCCTGAAACTCAATACGTCTCAGATGTGTGTTAGCAGAGAAATGAAAAGATTGTGCCATAAAGTGATAGTGGATAATGAGCTTAATCTACTGTTATGTTGTCCTGGGAGACAGAGCTGGGGCAAGGGTATTTGCAATAATGTTATGCTTTTCCTGACAACAACAGCAAATTCCACCTGAACACGCTTCCCCGGGGAGGGGGGAAAGGGTCTGTTTCCAGAGGGTCCCCACGAAGGTGGAGCAATGCAACTGAGAGACGTGAGCCTGGGGAAAGATGCCCATGCATAATAGCTGTGCATTTTCTGTAGCTTGAGCTCTGCTTTCCCATCCCAGCTGAACTGGGCAATGCTGGGCTCGCAACCTCATCGAGATCTTGAGAAATGCAGTAAAGAAACCATAACTTTAATAACATTAGTGAGAAGTCTGGCCTGGAGCCTGAACAAACATATTTTCATCCTTAGCTTCTCTGCCTGCAAGGTAGATAGATGGGTGGTGATTTGCTGCTGCAGCCGACATAGGGAGTTTAAAGGACGCTCGTGTGGGTGAACACTGCTGTGGACCTGGTCGTGGGAAGCTTAACTGGTGAGCAGGCCCTCAAAGGGGCTTTTTGGAGGTGTGTGGTGGAGACCATGTGTGGGTCACTCTGTGGGGCCAGATAAGCCCATCTAAGCTGGGTGCCATCCATGTGGCCAGCAGCAGAGTAAGGCCAACTTCTGCTTCAAAAGAGGTGGGCAAGAAGGAGGCTTGTAATTCGGATACCTGCTTACTGCAGTACACGTAGGTATCTCTGTCTCTCTCCATCACTGGGGTTTTCAGAGGTGTCAGATCACCCTTGCCCTGTTCCCTGTGCTGTGCCAGGTGCCAGGGGCTGCCCACCCGCTCTCCTTCCCCAAGGCAGGGACAGTATGCTGTGCCTCAGTTTCCCTGTGACCTGGGGAGCAGAGAGGGGCAGAGTGGGACTGGAAAGGGACAGAGGGAAAGTCAGAGCAGCTGGTAGGAAATGGCATTTTGGGGGGTTGCAGGGTGGCCCTACTCCATCCTGTCTGCACAGGTGGTGGTTTGGAGTGATGCAGGGCAGCTCTGTTCTATCCCAGCTGCAGAGCTGGCATTTTCGGGTTCTGTAAAGCAGCCCTTACTCCATATTGCTGCCTTCTGTGCCAAGGATCATGCTAAGGCAGGGAGGGCTGACTGCCCCTCCCATCCCCTCTGCATTCCCATGTGTCTGTTACAGACGGTCCCATGGCGCTGCTTCCTTCCATGTGTGATTTAAGGGCTCGGGACGTGGGCCTGAGCTTATCTCAGACAAGGCAGGAATCAAGAGTGGTGTCACTGCTCTCCTGCCTATGTGCAGGTTGGGGAGGTGGTGCCATGGCATCCCCGTCTGTCTCTGCTTTGCACCTGGCCGTGGAGCGATGGCTGCACCTGGGGATGGGAGCAGAGGAGTCCTTGCAGGAAAGAGGGGAGATGCTGGACAAAACAAAAAGGAGAGTGCCCAGTCCCACCTGCTTCCTTCCTCACCTCTCTCCCTTCCTTGCAGCCCCAAATCTGCCTGTATAGAGTGTGTTTTGTAATAAACTTGCTTAACTGGGGGCAGGCAGCCAGGCAGGAGACATAAAGAGCTGCAAGCCCTAATCATGCCCACATTGCTGCAGTAGTGTGGGGCACCAGATCCCCAGGTAGCAGTTTGTACTGATGATAAGGATGGTCAGAGTCATCTTCCCCTGCCCTGTTGTGCATATCCGATGCATCCCACAAGCCACCAGCAGGTTGTCACACAGCTTTTCCATAGGTGGAGGGTAGGTCCAGCTTCCCATGGAAGCTGCAACCTGCCCTGCTTCTGCTGTATTTGAGGCAGTGCCCTAAGGGTTAAGCCACAGTTGTGGGGTAGGGTTTGTAGCAGGAACAAAGAGGGCTTTTAAGGTCTGTGTTGGGCTAGGAATAGAGGGGATGGATTGAGCCTTTCCCAGTGTGTTGAATTACAAAGGTCATGGAGAGCCTTTTGCTGGGAGGCAGCAGCAGTTGAGGTCCCTGCTGGAAGTGGGGCAGAGAGAAAAGAAATTGTGAAGGTCAGTGAGAGCAACTCCATGGGGAGCTTTAAGACCAGAGTGAAAATTGGAACTGTATCCTGAGATGAATGAGCATTGAACACAAGGCTGGGAGCCAGGAGGCTAGGGCTGCAGGCTGTGTGCAGGCCTTCTGCCCTGGGATTTTTGGGTGTTTTGTTTCGTTTCCCCCCTCATATTGCATTTGCAGGTGCCCCCACACATGGCATCTGAATCTGCAACATCACTTGTATAGCCAGCATTTGGGCCTCTTCAACCTACTCTGAGCCAGTGTAGGCTGCAGAGAGTAAAAGGCAATGCCTGCAAGGGAGGATCTCTCCAGAATGCAGAAGAGGAGGCAGTCCCGGGTGCCTGCAGGCACATTTTGCCTTGACAGAAGAAGGAAGTCGGCTTTTCAGTGCCTGCCCAAGCTAAATCTGGATTTTTCATGTGTGGTTAAGCAGGACAGCCCAAGTCTAGCTGCTTTCCTAGCCCCCCTGCCCACCCAGAATGTATACGGAGGGCTGCAGGATGTGCTGAGTCAACAGGAGCCCTTGCTAAGGGTGGGAGGCTGATGAGGGCTGCCAACACAATAGGGGTTTCCAGCTTGCAGGAAGGGTGAGCGCCAGCTGCGAAACACACGGTGGGCTTTCCAATTTTAGCAAACTTGGATTTGTGTTACCGACCAGAAAAGGCAGTTTAATCCTTACAACGTTCAGGCTGGGTCAACAGGCACTTTGCCATTCTGCTCAATCTCCTGGCATGAGTGTACTCCCCCATCTAAGCTTTTATTTAAAGAAATTCCACATCTGGTCTTTATGTTGGATCAGATGACCTTAGATGTGATTTTTGGAACAAAGGGCTGATACCTCATTGGGCTCTGTCTAAGAGATGAAATCTGGTGCAGGGAATACTCCATGAGGGTCACTGCAGCCACCACCTAAGTTAGCAGCCTGAGGACTGCTTTACTTTTTCCAGCACCATGGTGGGAAAACTGCAAGGAGAACAGAGCTGCTGTGTGTAAGAGAACCCAGAAATAAAAGGCTTGGTTTGGGGTTCCTGGAAATGGCAACACCCCCTGTTCACCTTAGCAAATGACCTGTCTTCGGAGTCGTGTTCTGTGTGTCTGTCCTTGTACCCATTTCAGCAGAAGCATCAGCTTTGTGTACTTCTTGCAGCTTAGCATCCACATTGAGAAAGCCTGAACTTCTCCACCTGCCTTTCCCAAAACCCTCTCTTCTCATCCCGCCCTCTGGCATCACCCATGCTGCAGAAGCACACCACTAACATAAAGGTGGGTGAATAAACTGGCACCCCTCTGCTCTGCTCTGCAGTTCCCATCTTGCTGACCTGAAACATGCTATCTGAAGCTGAAGATGAACGTGCTATTTGGAAGCAGCAAGGTCTCATCACTGTTGGAGGGATGCTCTGACACTCAGCCACCTGGGCTGCAGAAGGGGAACACAAGGCAGTTGCAAGGAATCCCCTTGGTGTGGAGAAGATGTCAGAAGCAGGAGCAGCTTGGCTGTCTCCTCTTTGCCCGGCTGGAGGGTGGTGTTGCAGATGGGCTGTTACCCCACTGTCAGTTACAAATGGGGGGCTGGCGGGAAATCATTGCAGTCTGGCTCGAACTGGGGCAGTCCCCAGCTGCTCTGACTGGATGTAGGGCTTGCCCAAGGGCGACAGGAGGGAGCCAGCCTCGTCTAAGAGCTCACATAGGTTATTACTGCTCCCTCGGAGGCTCCCGGATCTTGTAGAGAAGCCCATCTTTCCAGTGGTGGCCGGCTGATTTAAGCATTTAAATTGTTAGATCTGTCCTGCTGGTGGCTGCTGAGTTTCATTCAGGTGCTTCCCCAGTGCTGTGACCCTGGTGACACCGTGACCATGGTGTTAACTCTGCCTTTGGCCTCGCTGATGAGAGGCCCTGAGCACTGTAGATCTCCCACCCTGCATCCCCAGAAGGGACCCCTAGGACTGGAGCATCCTGATGAGAGGAGGGGTGGTGTGCAGGGGAAGTGGCAGGGGCCTGCGGGGCCCCCACG
>NW_010201287.1:17583-18634 GCF_000695765.1 Mesitornis unicolor
TTCATGTCTTCATTTTCTTTGCCCAGAGAAAGGCTCTGTGCATACATGGTGAGGATCAGAAAGGTAAAAATCCAGGGAGAACCAGCAGCTCTGACGCACAATCCTCAGCTTTGGCAGAAAATTGCTCTTTGTCTCTACTAAACACATGGCATCACAGCCCCAAACATTGTCCCTTCCTTCGTCTCTGAAGGATGGTTTAGTCTGGCCTTAACTGTGGGTGTCAGGGCCTCCTGACCCTGCTGGACTGTGTGACCCTGCTGGAGACGTGATGCTTGACCAACTTATTGCAGCATTAGCAAAGCTTGTCCTGAGCAACCTGTGTGTGGCTGTAGGCAAAATCCTGCAGCTGGCCATGGGTGGAAGGGACCAAAGCCCCTTGTCAGTGTGACTCTGACCCGTGGGATGTGGAGATGAAAGGGCAAGAGGAGAGCCTGTGTCTGATCCCAGCGATTTTCTCTGGTGGTTGGTGGGAAACGGGTCCTCCAGCTATGAGGCGCAGGTCCGCGATCGGGCACGCTGCACAGACTGGTGATTTCCGTACGCGCCAGCGCTCTGGCATGCTCCTTGACGCAGATGAATGTGCTGTGGTATGCAGAGCTGTTTGCCGGCTGGGAGGTGCAGTGTGTGCCACAGCTCTCGCTGGGCTCTGGCACAGTTGCGGTGTGCGGTTGTCTTCTTGCCACCTCTGTCTGCTCTGGTCCCCTTTGGGAAGGAGGCTGAGGTTAACAGGAGAGCCCTCTGAAGGGGTGATGCTAGGGGAAAGGTGAAGGGAGAGGATGTGGCGCAAGGCCTGTTTAAGCTTCAGCCCCTAGCATTAGGGCAATTGCTAGTCAGAGAAATGCCTGCGGAGGACGTGTGTATATAGCATCATGTGTGACTCCACCATTGTGGAGTCTCCTTCTCTGGAGACATCCAAAACCTGCCTGGACGTGTTCCTGTGTGACCTGGTCTGGGTGATCCTGCTCTGGCAGGGGAGTTGGACTGGGTAATCTTTCAAGGTCCCTTCCAACTCCTAACATTCTGTGATTCTGTGATGTGTGTGGCTTGCACT
>NW_010201287.1:18665-23466 GCF_000695765.1 Mesitornis unicolor
GTTTGCTCCCAAGCCGGTGGGCCCTGCGTGGGCAGTGGCACTAGCTGATGCCAAGTGACCATAGCCATGCTTAGGAGAGAGCCCTTTCTGTCTCCCAGGAAGCTCTCCACCCTGGAGAGTCAAACAGGGAAGAGGCACAGCCTGGGAGGGCAGATTTAGCTGTACCCAGGTTGGCTGGCAAACCACTCGCCTGTGGATCTGAGCTGCAGCAGTGCTGGGCAACCCCCCCACAGCCAGCGGTGGGAGTCAGGCTGCCGGAGGGCTGATAAAGCTAATGAGTTTGTCAGGAAGGCAGCCTCAGAGCCTGGAGGAGGCCCTCCCGCAGCGTCGCTCCTTATCTCGGCAGCGCTGGCACATGCAGTTGCCCTCATCCTCCCTTTCTGCCCCATCTCCTCGCTGTGGACCTGAGCCAGCAGCGTCACCTCTGCTCCTCCAGCCGCTGGGAGGCAAAGGCTCTGGCACAGCCTGGCCAGGCTGCCTGCCCTGTTTGCTGCCTTGCAGAGTCTGTGGCATCGCCCCTTCAACTGAGGCTGGCTTGCACACATACACATAAAAACATGCTCACACACGTGTGTGTGCACATGGCAGTGGCAGAAATGGATGAGTCGGGTAGGACGAGGGGGTGAATCGCAGGGGAATGAGTCAGGGGGAGGCACAGAGCAGCTGCTCCCCCAGGGCCGGGCTTTAAGGGAGCCCATGGGCTGCCAGGACCCCTGGGCAATGGGGTCAGGATGCTGGAGGAGAGCTGGGAAAGCCACAGGGCTCAGCAGCTGGAGGCAGTGCCTGTGGCTTGTGAATGGGCTGGAATCCAGCTCAGCCACATGCTGAATCCATCTCCTCCAGCCATGGGTATGTTGCTGTCCCAGAGTGGCCTGGGGCATCCTCAGTGCTGAGGCTTTCCCAGGAGGGACTGAAGATGAAGCACTGCAAGGGGGAAGTGTGGTGACTGAGTATCCCAGCCTGCAATGCATGGAGTGTATCTTTGTCCCCAGGCATCAAGGGGGTTGTCCAGCCAGCTCTGGGCAAGCTGAGCAGGTCTTTGTCCTGCGGGGGCAGAGAGTGTTAAACAGGTAGCTCTGAATTGAGTGAACACAGCGTGGAGGGAGAGCTGGGACGGGGATGATGTGCTACAGATCTGGGGACATGGTTGGTTGTTGGCACCAAAATTCCTTGTGTGACCTGGGCTCTGCTGCAGACACCAGAGTGGGCATTGGGGGGTCGTGGATGGCTGCTTCCCTCATCCAGGAACCTGCTCTGGGCTGCTGTGTTTCCATCTACCCCAGCTGGTCTCTGCTGAGTTTGGCTGCTGATGGTCCTGCTCATCACTCCTGAAGGCAGGTCCATCGTGGGCATGGTGGAGGTAGGCTTGGTGTCAGCGCCACAGCAGTGAAGAGAAAGCTGTCCATATTTGGGGCCAAACTTCTTGGAGCACGTTCTTGGGACTGCTGGCTTGGGATAGCCTAGGTGTGTTACAGCAGGCACTGGTATTGCTACCAGCCAGAGCAAAGATCGAATACTTTAACAAAACAGCCCCCACTGGTCTCAGTGTTGAGGCAAGTCTCTGTTTTTCAGCATCCCCGGGGTGTGCAGGTGTCTGCTACTCAGTGCCGGCTGCAGGTAGCTCCTGTCCTCCCTAGTGGCACCCTTGACTGGACAGGATGGAGATGAACAGGCTGCAGCAGTGTCCAGAGATGTGCTGGAGCTCTGGTCCTGCTGTGGGGGTTCTGGTGTGTTCCACCAAGCAAAGGAGACAGTGGGTTTGTGCAGCCTGGGAAAGGGAAGGCAGCGAAGGGGGCTCTCGCTGCTGCCGACCACTGTGGGTTTGGGGAGAAGCTGGAGCTGGTCCGTCCTGGGAAGTGCCCAGGAACAGCATGAGAGGCAATGGCACACAAGGGAAATTCCAATTAGATTTTAGGAAAAATATTTCCCCACGAGGGTGGTTAGACTCTGGAGCAGGGCCCAGAGAAGGAAGGCAGCCTCTACATTTGGAGACTTTCAGCCTTTGGCAGGGGCAAGCCCTAAGCAACCTGCTCGAGCTTGGCCCTGCTGTCAGCAGGATTGGACGGAAGCCCCCTGAGATCCGCACATCATTGTTGTTCCCCAGTTCTGCAGTTCTTGGGTCACTTAGCAACGTAACGTCTCATGGCCTGTTGGACTGACTGGCTGGGAGGTAAATGGAGGGCTCGAGCGTTGTTCTGTCCATCCCCTTCTCCTGGCCTGGTTCATCTCGTCTGTAAGGTTTTAGCAGTGCTGGGAGATGGAGGCACTGCCTTGGCAGCACTGACCAGCTCGTTGCTTTTCCCCCACCCGTCCTGGCTGGAGCACGCATCTGTTCAGAGGTCTGCGTTGCTCCCTCCCCACGCGAGCACAAAAAGCCGGCCGACAGCAAAGCATGGGACGATAAACCATCCGCCCTGCTCTGCTGGCAGTGCAGAGCTGTGATCTGTAGGAGGGTGCTGGCGTTATCGGGAGGCTGGGGAGGATGCTGGCCCCCAGTCCTGCGTTTGGAAGGCCCCCAGGTTTATCTCCCCTGTGGTGCCTGTCCCAGAGACAGTGATGGTGGGGGAACTCATCAGTACCCTTTTTAAAGGCTCCAGCTGCCTGACCATCCCAAGCAGATAGAGAGCAGATGGAGGCTGAGATGAGCCCAAAGGACTGTCTGGAAAGAATTACTTGCTCCCAGTATTTTCTGTTTCTTTGCCAGCCTTTTATTCTCATGGCTGCTCTTTTCCTGATCCTGTCCTTCTGCAAGGCTGGCTGCTGGCAGCCTTATCAGCCTTGTCTTCAGGAACAACTTTGCAATTTATTGTCTTTGAGCTTTGACCCTGCTGCCTGATGCTGCAGAAGCCCATGTCCAGTGTGTAAGTGCTCAAAGAGCGTTTAGTGTTTGCCCCATCCCATCTACAAAAGTAATGAAACAGAGCAAAAGGGGCTTCTTTGTAGCCATGGCACCTGGACAGAGCTGACCTGCAGCAGTAGCTACATCTGCCTCCCCATCTGGCTGAGGCTGGGAGGATCTCCTGGCTCCCCAGATGCTTTTATGTGGGTTTTCAAAGTCTAGGACATTCCCATAAGCCTGTTAGTCCCCAGATCCCTTCTCGAGTTGCTTCTCTCAGCCTTTCTCTTGGGCTGCCATCTCGCCCAGAGCCCTGTGCCCTTCCTCAGCAATCCACTCGTTACTCAATGCAGCTCTGGGCACTCTTGCATTACTTGGGTATCTCTGTTACAACACCCACAGGCATCGAGAGCATCAGAGTCCTGTGGCCTGAGCCAAGAGGCTGCTGGGGTCCCTTCCCAGCTGCACGGGCAAATCACTGTGGGGTTCCTGGTAGTCCATGGAGAGCTCTTGGGCTTGTCATGGGCTCCATCTCCCTGTGAGGGTCAGGTCTGTGTCCCCAGCGGCACAGCTGCCACCAGGGTTGAAGGTGTTTTGGACCCATCTGCCATAGTGAAGCCAGTTTCTGAGGTCTCTGAGTTTTCTGTGTTGCGGCAGAAGCAGTGCGGAAAAACACGGGCTGCAACAGTGGCAGCAAGCAGGGTTTGCATGGGGGGCCTTTGTGTCTTTCAGGGACTGATGTGCGGGCTCATGTCCTGCACACGAGGGTTGTCTGGGGAGGCAGTTGCGTCTCAGGCCCTGTTCACCATCGCTTCTGTGAAGATGGAGGATGTGGTATTGCCCCAGGGCTGGGCAGTCCCTGCAGGCTGCACCTGTCAGATAGCCCCTGGGGCTGGTCCTCTCCGGCCTCCCCCTGACATGAAGCACCAGTTGGGCCTTGGCTATCTCCATCTCCTCTTCCTCCAACATTCAGGTGCCAGGTGGATTCCCCTTCCAACCTAGGGCATCCCAAGCCATGTGCATTGCAGCCATGCAGGAGCCCAGCCCTCGTGGAGGGGGTGGTAGATGGACTGGGCAGAGGGCTCTGCTGTCGGTGGGACCCTGCGGGTAGTTTGGGGCATGTGGACCAGGAGGTTTGCCAGTTTCATGGGATGCAATAGGATCTGGGCTGTGTCTCCCACTGCCCTGCGTATGGGTATGCCTGCAGTTAGAACATGCCAGTCCCTCCTCCAACCTCGTTTCTCTGCAATGGGGCTTTGTGCACTCGTGTGTTTGCCTCCATTATGAGCAACAGCGTGAGTGTTTAGGTGACAGCTGTGACACCTTTTTCCTAATGCCAGCAGGGTGTTTCTCTCTCACCTTCAGTCCCACAGGAAGGAGAGACTTCTCTTTTCCCTGACAAGGCACAGGACATTGAATTCATGGTGGAAATCCCCCTTCCCCACAGTAGCCCTGGATGTGTCCAGTTCTTTACAATCAAAGATGTACAAAGCCTCACCCGTACGGCCTGAATCCCTGCCCAGCCCATCTCGCTGCTCTGGCCTGCACTAGACTTGAGACTTTCTAAATCGCGGCTGGAGAGGGGTGAGTTGGGTGGGTGTGCACAGCCATATGTGTGTGTTTGTGTGGTATCTCCTCCCCATGTGCCACGTAGATGTCTAGCACAGGGAGTGGGAAAGATGCTGAATGTCCCCACAGCTGCTGCAGCCTTATCTGCAGGCTGCAGCTTGGTGACACGGAGCCAGAGGCCCGAGTGCCGGTGCCCAAGCACCACCCATGGAGAGCTTTTACGGTAAAAGGAAGTGTATCGCAAGAAGGGTTGCGGTGGGGACAGGCAGTTCCCACGGGGTAAATGCTGCATGCACAATCCTTGCTGCCCTCCCCACTGCAGGCACTTGGCCTGCTCCCTCTTCACCTGTGTATCTTTGATGCCTGTGTCCGGAGCTCTCTGGGGTAACACAGCAT
>NW_010201287.1:23557-23958 GCF_000695765.1 Mesitornis unicolor
TGGGGACTCATCAGTGGGGGGTGTGCAAGATGGGTGAGGCTGGCAGGGCTGTGTGTGGGTGACAGCTGGGGTTGGGGGGAGACTAGGGTAAGTTACGGTATGAGCTGAAGCAATCAGGAGGCCACAGGTAAAGAGCTGGGAGCACTGGGGATGTGCATGGAGGTATGTGTAGACAGGACAGGGTCTGGTGGTGGGGGAGGACAGGATTGGGGTGGGAGCGAAGGAGAACACACTTTTGGGGATGCAGAGCCTGGCTGCCCTGTGAAGGATAGGGGGAAGATGACGGACTGTGCACCTGGGATCAGGCAATGCGTACAGCTACAGGGCATCGGAGTGCAGAAAGAGCTGGCTTGGTAAGGAGGGACAGCGGGGCAGTGGCTGGGGGGGGGGGGGGGGGGGGG
>NW_010201287.1:23975-24609 GCF_000695765.1 Mesitornis unicolor
CAGAGGTGGGAGCAGAAGGGATCCCATCACCCACTGATTGCTGTGCCGTCTTCTTCCAGCTCACAAAGCATCAGCCCCTGCTGGGGCTCCCTGTTAGGGGCTCATGTTTCTGTACTCTGCTCATAGTGATGGAGAGCATGGTTGGATCACACTTCCCATAGCGCACGGCCCGGGACAGGGAGCTGACAGGGTGGGAGTTACCAGCAACGCAAGCTGTTGCTTTTACACTGATGTGGAGTTAAAGGGGTCGAGATTAGGTTCACAGGGCTTCTACTGCAGGCAGTAACCCTGGGGTGTCATCCCTCCTCCCGGGGCATGAGATGAAAAGGTCTGTTAATGCATCACTTAGTATGGTGAGGGTTTAGTCCTGCTTGGACCTGGGGCATGCCTCCCTTGGACAAATATCCTCATTCAACTTGAAACATGGCAGCACGTCAGTGCCCTGGTCATGACCAGAGACCCCAGGCGTTGTGCAAGCGCAGAGCAGAAGTGGTCCCTGCACCTCTGCCAGGACCCATTTGGTTTCTCGCAGCCATCCTGTGACCGGCTGCACATGCACATGACGTTGTAATCACCAGCAGTGGGAAATTCTCCATGGGCTGCAGTTGGCACCGAGGCCTGGGGTGGAGCAGCC
>NW_010201288.1:0-1857 GCF_000695765.1 Mesitornis unicolor
TGTGCTGCGCAGTGCTGCAGACGGGTAGGACCACAGAGGCAAGCGGTGGGATGTGTCTCCTCATGTCCCTGACAGATGGCAAACGTATCCTCCTTTAACCCTGCCGCTCGTCGCAGAGCCCAGCCCTGCTGTTTTGACACTGACTCAGCCATGAAATGCATCTCCAGGGCGATTCTGTGCTCGGGAGCGAGGATGTATCCCATCAGTTTGCTTACATCCAAAGACACGTGCTCTTTCCTGTTGTTTGGGTCCCAAGAGAGTTTTCCCAAGCAGGGTTTGCTGTTATTTTCACCCTTGTACAGTCAGACGTACAGTGAGGTCCCAGTGTGTGGCTCCACCAGTGATGGGTTGTGCTGGTGTGATGGAGAACACCGTGTCTGAAGGATGCGGTCCATCAATGTTGCGTCGAATCCTGCGCCACTGCAGGCAGCTGCAGCCTCTTCCTACACCTCCTCACCCCTCCCTGTCCGTGGGCCAGTCGCTTCATCCAGCAGGAAACCCACCCATTAATAGAAAAAACCCCCAAATCTCACATAATTATTGCTTTGAATCAACCAAGCGGAGAGGCAGCCGTCAGTTCTCTACATGTGGGGAAGGGAACAAGACCTGGGCAGACCTGGAGCAGGGAGGACATCCCTCTGAAACCATCCTGCAGCTACGAGGGATTAAAGGCAGCGTCACCCCCATCCTTCCCCAGATGTGCCATGGGGCTGTGTGTGTGTGCCTGTATTTTTCCACTGCGGACCTGACCGTGAATGCCTGCATAATGGGGATACATTATAGTACCAGCTGCGGTTTTATTTAGAAGGGAGTAATGAATATTTTGTTCCAACAGGCTTTTGAAACGAGCGGCCGCCATCTGGTTCAAAGTTTAGCGCTCAGCCATGTCACGATTCCCCAAAGTTATCACCGAGCACCTCTCTGCCCTGATCATGCCCAGGGGATTATATTTTTAGGGCTGCCTATTGAACAGGCTCCCAATTTTCATTACTTTCGTTGTTAACATTGCCCTGGAAGCGGGGACTTGCTTTTACCTGGAGTCGGTCAAACTTCTTGCTGGTGCTCACAAGGCTGAGGCAGATCCTACTGAGGGTTTGAGGGCAGGCAACACCGAGCCTTGCAAAGCACCGAGCTGGCTGCAGAACCAATTGTGCTGCTCTTTTATTAGGTATACATCCCCAGAGGGTCGTTTTAAAGCTCCAAAGTGCCATTTTCTCTGCCACTGGATACTCTCTGATACTTTGGGGAGCAGTTTCTATTTTCTGCTGTCAAGCTGTTTGACTGCATTGATTTTTTGGTGTTAGAGCAGCAACAGGTCATGGGTGAGAGTGAGATCTTTTTTTCCAGGTGCCTACACACAGCACACGTACGTAATCTTTCCTTCCCAAAGAGAGATACGGGAGTTCAAACAGAGCAGGAATTTAGCCTGCTCCGTGGTTGTGTTTTAAAGCTGCAGAGCAGCTCCTAATGTGATTGAGGAGTCCTGAGGTAAACGGATTGTGTGCTGGAAATCAGCAGGAAAAAGGGTATCCACTGTGTCTGTGGCCATTTTACCGGGATAGGTGAATTAGGTGTGTGTAGCATGATACCAAGAGGCAACATTTCACAGAATCCCAGAATGTGAGGAGTGGGAAGGGACCTGGAAAGCTCCCCCAGTGCAACCCCTGCCAGAGCAGGATCACCAGAGCAGTCACACAGGAACACGGCCAGGGCTTTGGGTGTCTCCAGACAAGGAGACTCCACAACCTCTCTGGGCAGCCTGGGCCATGCTCCAGAACCCTCACACTGACAAAGTTTGGCCTCATCTTCAGCTTGAACCTCCTGTGCTCCAGCTTGGGACCATTGCCCCTTGTCCTG
>NW_010201288.1:2146-4969 GCF_000695765.1 Mesitornis unicolor
CCTTCTCATCCAGCCCAGGATGGCGTTGGCCTTCTTGGCTCAAGGACACATTGCTGGCTCATGGGCATTGCTGCCACCAACACCCCAGGTCCTTTCCAGCCACTCGTCCCCAAGCCTGTAGCCTGTTTCCCAGTGAACTCCAGTTGAAGCCCTGGTTGCACTGGAAACGGCAGTCACCCCCACAGGCTGGAGGGACATTTCCCACAGGAGAATTCATCAGTTGAAGCCCTGGTTGCACTGGAAACAGCAGTCACCCCCACGGGCTGGAGGGACATTTCCCACAGGAGAATTCAGCAGTGATCGATTTTCTCTTCCCTGCAGCATGGACAAGGACAGCCAGGATGTTCACCAGCTGCTGAACGAACTGAAGAACAAGTTCCAGGAGATGCGGAAGCTGATCAGCTCCATGCCCGGCATCGGGGTGAGCCCGGAGCAGCAGCAGCAGCAGCTGCAGAACCTGCGGGAGCAGGTCCGGACTAAAAACGAGCTCCTGCAGAAGTACAAAAGCCTGTGCATGTTCGAAATCCCCAAGGAGTAGGAAGGACACAGCTCTGCAGGCCTCAGGTACCTCCTCTCCCGGCTGAAAACAGGAGGAAAGAGGGTGGCAGAGGTTCACTTTTCTTTCTTTAATGCTCTGTTTGATGGCGTTGCTCTGAAGTTGTGTCTGTGTGGATCACAGGCGTGTGACGCCGAGGCAGAACACTGCGTGCTTCACATGCGATGATTACAGCTCTGCGCTCGCTTTGATCTGCGTACGACTCTGCATTTGTGTGTGCATCTCCTCTGTTGTCTCTCGGGGTGGGGTTTTTCTTTTTACATTCGAGCAAGCCGGGGACGTGATGTTTTCTGCTCGCTGAGGGGCAAAGTACCTGCTGGTGAACTTCAACAAGAAAAAGGAGGCATTTGCTGCTGCTTTTTTCGGTTTTAAGTGGCCAGACATCCAAAGGGAAGCGCGAGCTGTTTGGCCTCGCTCCTGGAGAGGGTCTCTGGGGCACCTTCTGCTCTGTGTGTGTCAAAAGAGGAACGATTGCTTTCAATTACTTTTGTATTTCTCTCTTTTCTAAACCAGCGATGGTTGTGTGTGAGATCAGTAAAGAGTTAGAAATTCCAAACTGCCCCTCTTTGTGTATTCGTTGGGTGGATGTGGGCTGAGCGGGGGCGGATTTTGGCAGCACAAGGGATGTGCGCAGCCTGGGCCCAGCTCCTGTGTGTTTGCATTGCTTTTTTGGAAGCGGGGTGACTTTGGAGAGCAAAGGGGGGTGGATTTGGGTGGGATCACGTCTGTCCTGCTGTTCTGGTGGCAGACGACAGCCTGGTTCGCAGCACCGCATCTCGGTGAGTGACAAAGACGTGACGGGACCTCGGATCTCGCGTTGCTCTGAATTACGCCGAAAGATGGTGCAGGTCAGCAGTGGAAGAGGTGGAAAACCAGCTTGGAGAAACCCAATATCCACCGAGAACCGGCATCCAAGGGCAGGCAGCGCTTGTGCCTTCAAAAGGAGAGAAGCGAGGTCAGTTTGGGTAGGGTTTTCCCTTCCTAAACCGAGAGCAAGGCATTCCCGCTGGGAGCTGGGATGGCTGTGGCTCACCTGCAGCCTAGATTGCTCTGTCCCCGCCGGGGTACATTGCTGGTACTTTCTCTGGGAAGGTGCCAGTGTGTAAACTCTGAGGAAAGCAGAACACCAAGACAAACAAAGCACAATGTACGCTCTTTTTATGACTGAAATTACCTCGCTGCCGGCCATTGCCTGGCCCAGCTCAATAAATTCTTGCGGCTCACGCCTGGATGCAGGTTCCTCTTTCTTTGCCAGGTGCTGTTCCTGTGAAATCGGGGCGTATGCGGAGCTGGAAGAAACGCCGTGTTTCCAAAGAAATGTTTGGCATTTAGCACAGGAACAAGTTAACTCTGTCAGCTTGAATCCAAGTTTTGAATCAAACCGGGGCGGTTTGGTTTGCAGCCTCACTCGCCCACCTCAGTTTTGTGACTTCCATAGGATTATTTTTTGCCATTAATACGTATTAAATGTGGATTTTCAGCTTGCAGGGGCTGCAAATGAACCGAGACACAAGCTGGAGCCAGGGAGAGCTGCTCTTTGAAGAGCTTTCCCCTTTCCCTTCCCGCAGTGGTTACTGCGACTCGTTACGAGGGAGAGATTAAAATCCATCAGATGCAAAGGTGACCTTTTGAGCAAAGTACTTCCTTTACTCATATTGCAAAATAAAAACAATATCCCGGCCGGGACGCAAATGAATCACTCTCTGTTGACATCATCTAAGTGTGCTTAGTTAATCAGAGGGGAAAAAAAAAGCCCGAAACACAATCAGCTCTTTCTAAATAAGTGATGTCAGTTTGCTGGGTCTCTGCGGTGAATGAGATGCCAATGCCTGGTGTGTCACGGGGCTGGCAGCATCGTCACTCGGCGCTGAAGTGAGGAAAGAGTCCTGGCTCGGTGAGCCCTTTGAGTGAGTAACTCTGTGCGTGGCCCCTGTGCGGCGAGAAATCGGCTGCTTGCAGAGGCGGGAACCTTTGCACCGGGAGTCGGAGAAAACGGGGTAATCGGGGGCTGGAGTCAGGAGGGAGGTTTTGGCACCTCAGAGCTGGGTTTAACAGGGTTCGGGTTCGGGTGAAGACACAAAGGCAAACCCACAGGTGTTCTTTTAAAAAGATTTTTATTAATTTGTAGAAAAAATAAAACATCAAGTTTCACCCACGGTAGAAACACTTGAAGATTTTTTGTTTTGTTCATGTCAATGACAAACAATACCTACATAAAGTGCCTATGATTTTCTTATTTAAAAAAAAACCCTTTCCGTGCCCCCCCC
>NW_010201289.1:0-11960 GCF_000695765.1 Mesitornis unicolor
GCTCTTTGTCATGGCTGATGAGGTTCCTAAGAAGCACCATCTCAATCTGCACCACGCTCCAGTTTAAAACCCAACAGCAGCCTGGGAACCCAAGGACAGGACAACTGGAACTGCTTTCCGTTCATTTACTTTCTACTCAAAAGCAGGCTGTGGCATGTACGTGCTAGCACATATTAATTAAAATTCTCTTATAGTTTCTTTTAATTCCTCCAACTGTCTGCAGCAATATGTTTTTTTTCTTTTGTCTCAGTCTTCTATGGTGCTTTGGGAGGAAAGGACCTTATTTTTTTTCATGTTCTTTACCCAGCAAGGTCATAGTCCATGCCAAGTCTAGCATTCAAACCATTAGTGACACTTTTTTAGTATTTTTGTTGTACTGCTGCACTATTTTAGCAGAGAGTGAACTGTATAGACTTTATGGAAATGTGACATTATAAGAGAATCACTCAAAGGCATTTCAGCTACAATTAACATTTTTCACTTCTTGGAAAGAAAATAAAAATAGTTTCTAATTGAATTGCTTCACTGAATAAACATTGGATAAAACCAAGGGGGGAACTAATAGACAAAAAAATAAGGTTAGCCACATGTCAGAGTTGGTTTTTTTTCCAGGCAGATTTGATCTGTGTGTTAGCACTGGGTATACAAGCACTGCCATGATGTATTTTTCCACTCAGTAATAGGTACAGAAATGTCTCCAGGCAGGCACTGCATGCAGAGTTGAGTAGGCAAAGGTGGCAAATCCTTCTTCATAGAATCACACAGAATCACAGAATATCAGGAGTTGGAAGGGACCTGGAAAGCTCCCCCAGTGCAACCCCCCCACAGCAGGATCACCAGAGCAGTCACACAGGAACACGGCCAGGGCTTTGGGTGTCTCCACACAAGGACACTCCACAACCTCTCTGGGCAGCCTGGGCCATGCTCCATAACCCTCACACTCACAAACTTTGGCCTCCTCTTCAGCTTGAACCTCCTGTGCTCCAGCTTGGGACCATTGCCCCTTGGCCTGCCATTGGACATCCCACAGCAGAGCCTGGCTCCTTCCTCCTCACACTCTCCCTTTCCAAACTGATCCCCAGGAATGAGGGCACCCCTCAGTCTCCTCTGCTCCAAGCTCAAGAGCCCCAGCTCCCTCAGCCACTCCTCAGCAGGAGATGCTCCACTCCCTCCAGCATCTCATCTTTGTGGCCCTGCTGGACTCTTTCAAGCAGTTCCTGTCCTTCTTGAGCTGAGGGCCCAGAACTGAACACAAAAGCTTTGTGTTCAGTCTTGCTGCTTCTCAGCCAAAATTCATGGGTTTAAAGGGCTGGTGAATGTCAATCTAGATAATATACCTCAAAAAAAGATCAAAAACAAGAGCAGGGCAGTCCAAAGAGTCCACTAAGTTTCTCAGTGAAAAATATCTGCTAGTAAATACAACATGCCTGGGATTACTCACTGGCTGTAGGGCCAACTTCAGAACACAATTCACCTTGCAACTACACTTCTTATCCTCCACATAGGGTGTGTGCATCCACACTGCTCACTGGGTTGAGTATCTGTACCATAATAGCCATCAGCTGTGTCTAGGAATTGACTACTGGACACACTGGCCTGGCTATGGCCATATCAGGGACTACCAAGGCAACGCAATGGATAACATCCCCATGCCCAAACCTGTGCACTGCTCAGTTTGCTGCCATAGACACAGCCTGTGCGTAGTCATGACAGCTCTTCTGGGGACATCACTAGTGTTGATAACAAAGATGTTTCTTTAGAAGGCAAAGAGGAAGCATCCTTTCAGGAGACTTGACCCTGCTGAGATTTTTAAGAGTGTCTGCACAGCTCCAAATGTACTCTATCAAGGCAGCTTCTTCTTTTGAAGTACACGTTTAAGGCCAGCCACCTCAGACTGGCCACTTAGTCCATATCAACACGCTGAGGAGATCTCACTGATGTGGAAATGAGGTGTGCTCTTAGTACTGTTGGTGATCACAGTTCACAGACAACTTGAATCCACTCTAGATGAATGACAACAACCATTGTAACTACCAGGTAAGAAATACACCTCCTGCCAGTAGCACTGAGCATGAAGCACACCAGGGAGGTTGATGCCATCCAATGTGCAACCATGAAGATAAATGTCCTTCCTGGTGCCAAAGAGAAAGCCTCCAAAGGTGTATTACAGAAGTGTTTCAGAGCAGTAACCGTTCAGAAGAAAATAAAGGGGAAAAATTACATTTTCAGGTCTCCTATGATGGACCTGCTGTTTGTTTTTCCCCCATTACCTTGCTTTTTCTGCACTTTTCCAGTTCACCTGTTGCTTTGAGCTCTACTGATGGTACAGAGATACAGCATGGCCCTATGGAATACTCCTTAATAACTTGCTAATATTCATCTGTAAAGCAAATAAAGCTGTTTTTACTTACTCAATATAATAAATACTTCACTCTCAGATATATTGATACCTAGCTGCCATGAAATAACCTTTAGCAAAATATCATTTAACTATAGGAAATTTCCTTTGAAGCTTCCTGCACAGGTTCACCACCAGAGTTAATGAAACCACAATTTCCCCTCACATTTGTGAATGCCAGAAATAAAATCGTATTAAAGAAATTGATAAACTAATTAATAGAGAAAAGGTCATCAGTGATTAATAAACACTAAATCATTAATACCTGGGAGCTGTGAGTTATATGGAGACAGAACTCACGCTAACTTTTGCTGAAGTAGATGGTTAAATTAAATGCATCCGTGGTGCAAACCAACACAGCTGTCATCACAGAATCGCTCGGTTGGAAAAGACCTCTGAGATCATCACGTCCAACCGCTCCTGTCTACCCACTAAACAATATCCTTAAGTACCTCGTCTACCCGCTCTTTAAACACATCCAGGGATGGTGACTCCACCACCTCCCTGGGCAGCCTGTGCCAGCTTCTGACAACCCTCTCCGTAAAGAACTTCCTCCTTCTCTCTGACCTGAACCTCCCTTGGCACAGCTTGGTGCCGTTTCCCCTTGTTCTATCCCCCATCACCTGGGAGAAGAGCCCAGCACCCACCTCTCTACAAGCTCCCTTGAGGTAGTTGGAGGTGGTGATGAGGTCTCCCCTCAGCCTTCTCTTCTCCAGGCTGAACAAGCCCAGTTCCCTCAGCCGCTCCTCATAAGGCTTGTTCTCCAGAGCCCTCCCCATCCTTGTGGCTCTTCTCTGAACACACTATATTTCAAACGGTCAAGTACTTTCCCTTTATCTTCTCTCTTTTTTGAGGTTGTATATCCCAGGAATTTCTAGAAAGACAGCTTAAATAACAAGGGGATGCCTTTTGCAGAGCACCAAAGTGTCTGAAAGATTTTTGTCTCTCCTAGAAAGAATAAACTCACAATGGATGCACTCAAGTCCTAGCACACAGCAAATCGTCAGCGATTAAATGGAAAGATGCCTTTCCTGAAGGACCCTTCATTTCTTGGCTTTACCAAGATAAGTTAGGACTTCTCAAAAAACCTGCTTGATCTCTCTCAGAAAATATTTCTTGCTTTGCTATTTTATGAGTCTTTTTCCCCCAAAATGCATCACGAGGCTGACCAAAACATTCTGCAATTTTGTTCATGGTTTCAGCTAATGGATGCCACCACAGAATTGGGAAAAGTGGGAGGTTGTTCTTTTCATAATGAAATAGTTTGATTTTTCTTTCAGTTCAAGCCAAAGTGCCATTCTAAATTATGCTTCCATTACCTTAATCCTTCCTAAAAAAATTAGGAAAAATTTAAAACAAAATCGATGTTCAACTTGGTCCAAATTTCCACATTTCTTTGGTTTTTCTGTCAGCCAAAACTAATCAGGAAAAAAAATTAATTGTCTCAGCATTATTTCTATTTAGATTTTTTTCAGTGTAGTCAACTAAGTGAAAATGAGCCATTTCCTTAGCAACTGTCTTCTCTTTGTAAGTCTCTAAATCAGCAGTAGAGTGCTGTTGCCTACTACAATGCGTCACCCTCCCAGAGGAACTGGTATGATCTTTCTTAATTTTTGTGAGCAATTCCATGAACTCCCTTGAGCTCTGACTTTCCCAAAATCCTCTCAAAACATCCTTTACCCTTCACATCAAATGCAGAAACTATGGCTGTGAGGACCACAAAGGCTCTGCCTCTCCTGTCACTGGACCAACTTCTTGTCTTACTCATGGACCAACTTTTTCTCTTACTCATGGACCAACTTTTTCTCTTACTCATGAACCAACTTCTTGTCTTACTCATGGACCAATTTCTTGTCTTACTCATGGACCAACTTTTTCTCTTACTCATGGACCAACTTCTTCTCTTACTCATGAACCAATTCCTGTCTTACTCATGGACCAACTTCTTGTCTTACTCATGGACCAATTTCTTGTCTTACTCATGGACCAACTTTTTCTCTTACTCATGAACCAACTTCTTCTCTTACTCATGGACCAACTTCTTGTCTTACTCATGGACCAACTTCTTGTCTTACTCATGGACCAACTTCTTCTCTTACTCATGAACCAACTTCTTGTCTTACTCATGAACCAACTTCTTCTCTTACTCATGGACCAACTTCTTGTCTTACTCATGGACCAACCTCTTGTCTTACTCATGGACCAAATTCTTTCTACCTAGAGAAACTCATATCAGAGTGCATGAGTCTGCTAATGTAGAGCAGAACTTGACAATCATAATTTTGCTTATTATAAACTGAGATACCATAGACTTCTTTGGAACAGCTGAGCGAAAAGAAGAAAGTTAAACTCTTGTAATTAGATATTTTCATCGTTCATCCAAGACGTAGAAATTATGCAGGTCACTTGTAGAATTATTCAAAATCTTAACCATCTAGGTAAGACAATATTCAATTCACAAACTTTTATATGCCAGCATAGGAATATATTCCATAAAAGGAGTAAGTCAGAGTGGGCTATGTTTACACACAGTAATTTCAATACTCTCCCAATTTCAGGGAAAATTATATTCTCAGAAATATCCGTATTACACCCGAAGCATTTCAGTCAAGTGCCACTAAAGAAATGAAGAATTCAGCTGGGAGAATAAGCAGTAGGAGCAGCAAAATAACACAAACACAACACAATAAACTAGAAATACAGGGAAAACGCAAACATGTTCTATCATCTGCTTTACTCCCAGAGTGATGCTTTGCCAATAGCTGCAGCTTTTCCATGGTTTCTTCCATCTCAAACCTCTACCCCTCATGATATTCTTTTGCTTCCTGTTTTTCCTCCTTCTTTTGACTTGTATTGCACATGATACTTCAAATATTACATACCAGAAATGGTTCTCATGGACACAAACAGCCACAGGTGACCTGAAGGGGTTGGTGGTGGAGTCCCCATCCCTGGAGGTGTTCAAGAAGTGGTGGATGTGGCACTTGGGGACATGGTTTAGTGGCCATGGTGGGGCTGGATTGACAGTTGGACTTGATGACCTTAGAGGTCTCTTCCAACCTTAATGAGGCTGTGACCCTGTGATTCAGTGGAGTTACCACCTGTACCAATCACTACTTCTGGGAGGACAGTTTGGTAGACTTAGCAGATTGGCCTTATTAGTTTTTGTGATTTTTGTTTTGTTTTCAAGTGTCTCCATAGCAAAAACTAAATGTAAAAAAGCCCCAGTAGCCACAATAACGATGGTGAGCCCTTTGGTAACATCATCTTTTTCACAAATACACCATGTTTCCATGCCTAAAATGAGAAGCAGCTTCCTGATGTGTTCTCTTCTGTTTTGAGGCATAGTGACATGGTGAACATCACAGCCCAATCCTCCTGCAAGTGAAGGTCCTTTGGGAACTCAGCGTAGGCTCCAGGTCAGAAGGTTTTGTCTTTGACTTGTTCTGTAATGGCTCTTTCAACCTCTGGGGCAATCACATTTTCATCTTATATATATCTTTAATAAAACCAGGAGATGAGAAAGATGGAATCAGCACATCTCAGTGGAATACAATTCAAATAAAGTTGTTAATAATAAATAATATATTTAGTATTTATACTGCTACTACCTAAGCCTGTGATTATGAGCAATGCTGAAATAAACAGATAAAAGGAACAGAGGAAAGCAGTGAGGCTATTAGGATTTTAAATTTGCCACGAGGCACAGTCAGGTATCTAAATAATAAATATCAGTTTAATTTCTTCAAGTCTGAATCAGCCAAGATATTAACACTGAGAAGTCAAATTCGGAAATGGAAATGTAAACTTAACTTTGATTAAAGACGTAGCAGAACTCCCTAAGCAGAGCAGCTTCCATCCCTTGTGGACAAGGAGCTTTTTGTTTTTCAGACAATGGCTGGTAAAAGAATTTATTCTGCCTTTTATTTTTAAATGATGACTCTACAGAATACGTTGCAGTATCCTGGTATACTAAGGCATAATGAAGTTTTCTTGGTCAACAAGATGCTCTTCTGTTGAAAAAGAACATGTCGGTCATGTCAACATAGACAATTTTCTAGGTAGAACTGCAGTACAGCAGGTAACTGAAATTCAATGCATCTGTTATAGTTCTTGTTGCCAAGGTTTTAACGTTGCAGCAGCATCTGCTATCACCTTTCCAAATGATTTTTTTGAAGTGAAATTGGTACATTCATTTCATTTCATGACTTAGCAATTGCATCAAGGACAAATTATCCTTCATAAGGTTATGTCAAGATTTTGTCTGCACATCGAGGAGGATCCTAGGACTACAGTCTCAGGATTTCAGAGACACAACTGTGGCCTAGTTAATAAAAGTTATAGACTTGCTACAAAATCTTGATCTACAGAAAACACACAAGCCACCAATATCCACAGTACATGACATCAGCTTTGATCAAGACAGTATTTTGTACTTTGGTTGGCTGACCTTTCCTTGCTTCCTTACAGGTGAACTAGGTGAAAAAAGGGGAGAGGCGGAGCAGTCGGCTAATAGTACCAAGGTACCTTGTACAGATCAAGGGCATGGTGAACACCGATATTCTTCACAGAGTCTGTAAGTCATTAAAATTCCTATATCCTGTTCTTATAAGAAAAAAAAAAGGACAGACAAAGGCACAACAGGAATCTATTCTCCTGACAGCAATTTCATAATAAAAGAAAATGTTCTGAGCCATTCTCATTATGGCTTGGCAACTTTAATCTTGCGGACTTAGTTTCTGTTCATGCAAACCTTCAGATCCCTTTAGAAGCTACAGAAAGTGAAGGGTATATTTGTAGTTTAATTATACATTTAAACATCGTGGAGAGTCAGACACAGTTTGGAATGGTGTTGTGATGTCTAAATGAAGGGCTTTTCAAGGAATATACAGCATTGTCTCAATGTACTGATGGTTTGTCATAGGGCATTCAGCTGTATTTTGTACAGAATGGGACATCTGAGAAGGAAACATTTTCCCATGTCACATCTTTTCTATATTGCTATTAATAACTCCTGAAAAATACTTGTAAGATTTTCTGTTGGTGGCTTTAACGGTCACGCTGTTTGTGCATAGCTGTGTCAAATAAGCCCCGTACCATGGAGTCAAACCCTCTGCACGCATTTTCTTCCTTAAATCAAAGGCATTCTCACCATCAACCTGCAGTGGACTTCAGTGGTTGCCTTGCCCTCTCTTTCAAGAATAAATACAATAGAAACAGAATTAACTCTGTAAATCACCAACTGACCAAAGGGATAGGAGGTAACAGAGCAAGAGATTCATTTTGCCTTTCTCCACTCTCTTCCACCGGCTGTTTGGAAGTTTCTGGATGACCTTCGGAAGTCCGGATATTTTAAGGAGAACTGAAACTCCTACATATAAGAATCAGTCGAAAGACTGATTGGTATGCAAAAGGCAATCCTAGTCCTCAGAAAAACGTGGGTTTGCTGCATAGGAAATGTGAAATAACTTCACAATAAAGTATTTTATGTAACTCAACACAGACACTAAGTCATATGGCATAGTTTTATATTGCACTGTTAACTAATCAAGAAATGTGACTTGTGTATGAGAGGATACGATTCAGAAAGGTACTGACAACTGACTAGATTACACTGGTTTAACTAACTAAATACACTGTAGTGTTCACTAAGGCTTCTAACTAATACTGGATAATAAATAGGCACAGTCATCTATCTTTCTTACATTATAGCCACTGAAGATAAACAAAGAAAAAAACCCAAAAACATAATAAAATTACCTGCTTGGATGTTAACAGCTTGAACCATAAGCCTACCAACTGCCCTGTTTTTAAGAAAATCATTGTTAGCTGTGTATTTTATATGGTAATTGTACACAACCAGTTTATGAACCCAAAAACGAGAGAAAATGACCTGCTTGGATGTTTAACAGCTTGAACCATAAGCCCTGTTTTTAAGAAAATCATTGTTAGCTGTGTATTTTATATGGTAATTGTACACAACCAGTTTATGAATAACAACAGCAGAGTTTTTCCCTTCTGATTTCAGTGCCACTTGAGCGATGCAGATTTCAAAAAGCTTATGAATATACAGATAAACAGAATTGTTCTGAACATCTGTAAGCAAAATATGAAAAGATGTTTCATAGTGAATGAACATCCTGGCTTGTCTAACGCTGGCCAAAAATGGTGCATTTATGTATTAGGCTAATGCACTGAAAATAGCTCAAAATCCTTCACACAATCCAGAATGCCTTTTCAGATTTCATCTGTAGGGTTGTCACCACAAAATGGAAAAATAATTTCCAGCGTATTCATAATATTCAACATCAATTTGGCACGGCAATACCACATCAACTGATATGAGAATCTTTAAATTACCTGTCCCGCATCTGAGAAGGACAACAATAATTTGACCCTTTCAATCACGATCATGACTTTCCTACCACCTCAACAGAAAGGTGAATCCTGCTGCTCCTCAAGGCTTATGAGGTTGATTTTAATGGGGTACCAACACAGTGTGGTAACACTACAGCCATCACCGGGTGGCTGGAAGAGAAATGGTGTTCCCCCACATAGCTTCATACCACGTCTGCAGATCACTTTTGCTTGCCAGTGAGGTCCACCAAATGAAGACCATGGCAGAAGACTGGAACATCACTGAAAACTGATGTCCAATGATAGGACAAGGGGCAATGGTCCCAAGCTGGAGCACAGGAGGTTCAAGCTGAAGATGAGGCCAAAGTTTGTGAGTATGAGGGTTATGGAGCATGGCCCAGGCTGCCCAGAGAGGTTGTGGAGTCTCCTTGTGTGGAGACACCCAAAGCCCTGGCCGTGTTCCTGTGTGACTGCTCTGGTGATCCTGCTCTGGGGGCGTTGGACTGGGGGAGCTTTCCTGGTCCCTTCCAACTCATATTCTGTAATTCTGTCAAAACAGACCTGTATTCACTTGAAGCAACACACCACCTCCTTTCTAGAAAATATACTAAAACCAAAGAAAATAAAAAACCCCTAAGCATTTTCTTTGTTTTTATAGAAGATATTTACTCAGGACTAACAAATTTAGTACAAATAGTGACGCAAAATAACAAATTGCAACTAATATGCTACAATGCTCCATCTCTGTAATTCTTCAATATAGAGTTATTTAAATACAGATCTCAGTGCCTTGTTACTTTAGACTTTAAGATCAGTTATACTCAAGGCAGTGATGTTCTCAGAGGTCCAAAAAGACCTCCAAACAAGAAGTATTTCAGACCACTATGGAGCATCCTCAATACATGAGAAGACAAAAACCTTTGTGGGCTCTGTGAGCCGGTGTACATGGCACATATTCCTGTCACTTTTGGCTGCTGGTACATCAGCAAGACGGAATTTTATTTCTTGCAGTCTAAGACAGATCAGCTTTCCAAGCAGAAAGCCTGGCTGATTAGCTGCCTGACTAAGCTGGTGACCTTCTACCATGGAGTGACTGCAGGGGTGGTAAGGAAAGAGCAACTGATGTCACCTATCTTGAATTCTGTAAGGCCTTTGACACGGTCCTACACCACGTCCTTGTCTCGAAATTGGAAAGATATTGGTTTGATGGCTGACTATTCAATGGATAAGGAATTGGCTGGATGGCTGCATCTGAAGAGTTGCAGTCAACAGCTCAATGGCCAAATGGAGATCAGTAACAAGTGGTGTCCCTCAGGGACCAGTAGCAGACAATATCTTTACTAATGGGACTGAGTGCACCTTCAGCATGTTTGCAGGAAATACACGTTGAGTGAGCAGTTGGTATACTTGAGGAAAGGGATGTCACCCAAAGGGACCTTGAAAGGTTTGAGAAGTCAGCCAGTGTGAATCTTGTGAAGTTCAGGAAGGACAAGTGCCAGGTTCTCCACCTGAGTCGTGGCAACCAACAGTATCAGTACAGACTGGGTGATGAACGGATTGAGGGCAGCCCTACAGAGAATGACTTGGAGATATTGCTACATGAAAAATGTCCCATCGCTGGAACTGTTCAATGTCAGGTTGGATGGGGCTTTGAGCAACTTGATCCAGTGAAAATGTCCTAGCCCACAGGGTGGGGGTTTGAACAACATGATCTCTAAAGGTCTAATTCAACCTAAACCATTCTAGGTTTTTATGATTCTATGATATATAACATGCATGGATCAGATAGATACACAATCAAAACTGCACACGCATCCAAGCACATCCAAGAACAGGAGACTGGAAAGTCCTATCCCTCAGCAGGCACACACTTCCCTGCCTCCACATCATGTAGCAGGACATATGCACATAAATCAGCAGTGCACGGCCTATTTCCTTAGCTCAGGTAGAAGTAGGGCTGGTGAGTGTACATACAGATACTTTTGATTGGAATTAAATATCCAGTTACTTTTGTGATGTCCAAGGGCAGCTGGGGCATCTATGAAAAACTGTCAGATGTGACTATAGTGTGCCACATGGGATATTCTCAAACATCTCAAATGGCACGAAATCCCACATTTAGTTGACTGAATGTTTAAAAAAACACCATTGGTTGATATAATTTGAGTAACCTTAGCATGGGGAAAAGCATAAATCCACACCATTTGCCTCGAGGTCTAGCTGACCATGTGCTTTTAGAAGAAATGCTAAATGTTTCATCCAAAGAATTGTGGCTTTTTTTCTTCCGAGTAGAGTGCCAGAAAGGTGTTAGACTAAAATAAACTGTGCAGATTCATAGGACTGAATGAACTGAAAGCAAAGCTCAACGACTTGCCAAGTAGAAACAGTTGAGATGGCCTTGATGTCCTTCCCAGAGCTGGATTTAAAGGACACGACTGTTAAGCGTTTACCATAGCTATGATGTTGCGAGAACAGATGAATAAGAAAGTGGCAATCACACAGTGCATAACTGAAGTCTACAATTTCATAAGAACTGTTCTTCCCAATGAAAACTATGGCAACTAGGAGCGGCCAGATGGCAACATCTTAGGGGAGCTTGTGAGAGCGCTCTTTAAAGGGACTTCCAAAAAGTATGCTCAAAGATTAAAAAACACCTGCCAAAAAAATCAGAATAAAATAGAGCTAGAGGGAGCTAAGTAGGAAAAGAATAGCATGCAGAAATCAGTAAATTCTCCAATTCAGCTCAGCTGCACAACCAAGAGCAGAAATGTGCAGCACATACACAACCCATTTAAGTTCACTCAGTCAAGGCTATGAAATATGTGCTTATGCTTCTGGATATCTCCGAGTTAAAAAGTCCTCCAGTGTCCAGCATCTGCAGGCAGAGAAACATCCATAATGCAAATGTGTATAAAAACAAGCACTAGAAACAACCTCAGCTGTGTTTTTGCATTATAAATCTAACTAAAAAAAAAAACTATCAGAAAATAGACTTCAAAGATTTTTCCCACTTCTTTATTCCAGGATTCTTATTATTTAATTACCATTTTTATTTTTATTCATTACTGATAAAATACAATTTATAAGGTAGCTACAAAAAGCTTTCAAAGTATCTCAATCGCACTCAAAGCTCACAATACTATGGAGCTATCCTGAAATATATATCCAGCCTAAATTAATCACAGAATCACAGAATATGAGGAGT
>NW_010201290.1:0-15353 GCF_000695765.1 Mesitornis unicolor
CTGTGATTCTGTGATTCTGTGATTTTAATTATGTAAGAAGAACTAATATAGAATCATAAAATGTATTGAGTTGGAAGAGACTTTTAAAGATCATCTAGTTTAAGCCCCCTGCAGTAAGCAGGGTCAATGTTACTCGATCAGGTTGCTCAGAGCCCCATCAAGCGTGACCATTAATATCTCCAGGGGTTGGGCCTCCAACACCTGTTTGGGCAACCTGTTCCAGTGATCTGCCACCCTCATGTTGAAGAACTATTTCTAAGACTAATATATGTCTAATTCAGAGGTTTTAATGGGCTTTTCTTCAGTCTTAGGCTTGACTGTACTGAAACGTCAGTTATTCACAGAGATTCACCATCTTGATAGTGAAACTCAGTTTCTCAGTATTTAAAATATAATTTAGTGTTTCACATAGCAGCAGACATGCACGTAAATACTTTATTAATGGATGTGTTTCTAAACTACTCAATATTAGATTGTTTGACTAATTTCACTGAATATCAGAATATTCATTTGCTGTCTAAGGAAATTAAACAAAATTTGATATGCAAAGATATATATTCATAAAATGTTGGTTAGAAAGATTGTACAGAGCTTCTGATTGAGATCTAGACTTTATGTGTTGTTTTTCTCCTTCTAATGAAAATATCACTTGACATGTGAAAGAAAAACATACTTTTCTACACAGGGTTCCTCAGAATATTTGAATACTGTTTGCAGCTTGGGACAGTAAGATCCAATGGAGCATGTAACATGTAATCTGCTGACAGCAGTATGATTATAATGCAAGAAGAGAAGACTGGTGAAAAGAGACGGTATCAAAAAGACACATTTTCACTACATTATATAACAGATTCTTCATGACAAATATTTAATAACTACCATGATAGATTTGTTATAAATGTGAGGAATTGCTATAGACATACACTTTTGCATGTTATTTAGTAGGGAGTTGGTGTATCTTAGCTGTACTCTCAGTCTTTGAAGGTAGGCTGCTGCTGAAGGTAGTTTGAATTTCTCCTGCTAGCTCTAAGACTTTCTGTCTAAATTTAAAAGAAGATGGATACTTACTGCTCTCTACTGGCAACATAAATGCAGTCATTTAAAGATTAGAATTATGTATGCAGCCACCTCTGTAGCCCTAAGGAGTCAGTGACATATTAAAGTGAATGCAAGAAAGAGATCAAACTGATATCAGACAAAAATGCAAATGTCATTCTAAATTTTACAGTGGAAGAATAGGCTAGTAAAGACAAACATTATTAGATCATAATTTGAGAAATCTAATTACTTTAATAATTCATAAGCTTAGATATCTATGCTAGGATTTTGTCCAGTTTCCATTGTCAAGGTGATGGCATTCATAACATCTAACGATCTATAGGGGAATAAAGTACTCAGATAGAAGATGACTGTAACCCATTGCTTTGCACAGAAACATAAAATTATAAAATCATTTGGTTGGAAAAGACCTTTAAGATCATTAAGTCCAACCATAACCTGTCCACTACTAAACCATGTCTCTAAGCACCTAATCTACCTATCTTTTAAATAACTCCAGGGATGGTGACTTAACTTGACACTTCCCTGGGCAGCCCATTTCAAAGCCTGATAAACCATTCAGTAAAGAAAATTTTCCTAATATCCTATTACCTCCCCTGGCACAAATTAAGTCCATTTTCTCTCAACCTATTGCTTGTTACTGGGAAAACAGACCAATCCCCACCTCACTACAACCTACTTTGAGATAGCAGTAGAGTGCAATAAGGTTCCCAAACCTCGTCCTCTGCAGGCAAAACAACCCCAGTTCCCTCAGCTGCTCCTCATATGGCTTGTGCTCCAGACCCCTCACCAGCTTTGTTGCTCTTCTCTGGACAGAATATTAATATTATGAGTTAATTAAGTGACTGTTCATAGAATATGATGTGGTTTTGCAATAATAACTTTGCAGTACTTATTGAGGTTTTTTTCACTTGCATTCCTTCTTTACTAAAAAAAAATAGTGTATTTAACCTGTATTTAACCTATTTATTTTTCTTTTTTGGGAATACAGTGCTAGCATCCATTTTAAGAAGATCGTTTTTGTGTGGTAAAACATAAAGCACTTATAATATAAGCTTTTGAATTATGAAGTGTCATGCAATCTTATCTGACAAATAAAATGACTACATTTAAAAAATATGCTTTGGCTAGAGTTTTTCAGAATATTAATTATCAGTATGGTTTAAGAGATGTAGTTTAGAAATTAATTTCTTTCATCTTTTGAATGTTCAGGTTAAGATAGGAGGTTCTTTAAACCAGGAATTTCTTGTTGAGTTTTTGCATATTCAAGCATATTTAAAACTTTATGAAATCTACAGCTTTGAATTAGAAAGTTGTGACATGTCAATTCTTGTTATATCATTTACTTATCATTAGTTAGAAAGTATTTTGTTTTTTCTTTTTTAATGGAAATTCTCCTAGAGAGAGGAAAGCATTCTGTTCATAAATTCTGGTATCTTGGACAACTAACAAGATCCTTTCAAAAGACCTGTGCTTAATTGTCTGTGCTAATCGTTTTTAGAAGCTCCACATAGTGGTATTCAAAATACATCAGTTATTTGAGCATGGACTGCTCTTGTGCTGAATTATTATTTTTGCCATAGTGATATTAAAATCTCATAGTTAAGGAGCTAAGACCCACTAAGTTGCATGATATGGCAATGAGGATCAAATTTGTTCCATACTGATTTTAGTGTAAAATGAGGAATGTAATTTTAAAAATCTGCTTTTCTATTGCATGTAATGTAAAAGGATCAGCTATTCGTTTGCATTTTTTTTCTTTGCTGTCAATGTTAAGTCTTACCTGTAAAATGGACCTGATCTTCAGTTATCCCTTACTTAGCCCAAATAAGCTCCACATCCAGGAACTAGAAAAAGATCTATCTGGTGTCATAAATCTTCTCTCTTAATTTTTTTTGTGATCACATAAAGCTAAAAACTGTGATAATATTCAGCACTCTAAACAATTTCTGCACACTTCGTATGTTAGAAATAGACCCCTGTAGCAGGAGGACCCCATCCTTGTCTGTTTGCTTTCAGTTAAGGATTAAAGTTTTCTTGATTCTTTTTGTCCATATGGAGTTGTTTTGGTGTGCTTCTGTGACAACCCCTTATATCATCTGTATATACAGATATACCAGGGCACAAATAAGCTATTTGCATAATCATGGACAAGTTTATCTTTATTCCCTTCCCTGTGGCAGTAGTATTTTAAGTTTCACCCTTGGAATTTAATGCAGATTATTTTTCTTGAGGAAGCTATTGCAAAGAATTAAATAGTATCTATTTAACCTTTCAGTTTTACATTTCTAAAATTTTACTTGTGGCACTTACATAAAGTAGCTCTTGTTTTGTCACAAAAGTTAACTATTTCAGCCTCTGTCTTCTGTTACACACTTAGTACAGATAGAATTCTTTCAGAGTCATAAAATAGATGGTTTCAATCTGATGATGATGCTGGTGGCAGGTTATTGTTTGTTGTTAGCACCTGAAGTCCTTCACCAAAAGGAGTGTGATGTTCATGTATACCCTACCTCGCATAATGTGCCTCCCAACCTCAGGCTGCTGTTGCCATACTAGGCTTGTATACTGCTACACACTCCGTTCTACATAGAATAACTGCTCATTACTATGCTCCTTGTAAAACTGCAGTCATACCACACACAGGTAAACGCAGGGAAAACAAATTAGCCTGTGACATCTGTTCAATCAGAGAAACTGCTGTCACAGTTAAACCAAGAGAAACAAAGTTAGGGGTAGGTCAAGAAAAGTTCAGAGCCTGGCAAGCTTCAGTTCTGGCAAACTCAGTACAAATCTTGTGAACTCTTACTAGCAATGGTAACAGACATTCCGGGTCTACACAGTTACACCTGAAGATTTCGAGAAATGTCTTGATCCTCAGTTTGTGCTCATGCTGTAACCTTGTAGCCCTGCAAAGTTGCCATTGCTAGTACCAATAATGTATTTGTAAGGCCTCAGACTTGCTCTTTCGGAACTATGCTTGACCTGCATGCAGCTTTGTTTTGAGCTGAGATGAAATCCAAGCAACAAAACCTGTCTTCCATTATTTTACTAATTTTAGGAGAACAGAGGGATTTCCAAAATTAGAATGTCATTCCAATTACATTTAAATGGAATGATGTTCCAAAGTAATTTAAATTTATTCCTGACAATCTCTATTTTTGCTACTGTATTTAAACTACTCTGCTATCAATACAATGTCAGAGTGGAGCTCTTCTAGGACTTATGCTGGCTTTCAGTAATTTTGATCTGAGAAACAGTGAGAACTGGTTGAGGTGCAAATTATCAAAGAAATTAAAATAAAAGAAAGAATGTTTCAATACAAGGGAATTTCAAAGCAGGCATTATGAAATTGGTTTGTGGCCTCACTATCCAAAGCGGTCACAAATGGACCTGTGAATAAAGTCCTATAAAACTGAATATTGTTGAAAGATTCATTTTAGTTCAGGTAAAATATATCACTCTCAATAGAAAATTGTAAATAAAATCAAATTCTGCTAAGAGTTGCATTCTTAAAAAATCAATTAATTTATAAAGCAGTGGCATAAACTGGCTTATTGTAATGGCTCGTATGCCTCACCTGAGGCCAGAGGATCACTGATAATGCTTACATAAAACAAGATTAAGTGTGTTCATGCAAAGCAAGGTACAAGATTTATTGAGTGATTGATTGATTAAGATTCTGACAGAACAGACAGTTATGGATGAGTTGTAGGTACAGTAATGGAAAATCCAGAGGGCACAGGCTCTGTGAGAAAGGGCGTTCTTCTACAGCAGTTCCCAGAGATTACTCTTTAAAGAATGACTTTTGGTTGGTTGGTTGGTTCTTTTTTTTTTAACAAAATAAAGCTGTGGATGTATATGGTGTAGTGCACAAAACAGGTTGAGGCAACATTCTCTCTCTTGAACCTGTTCCATGCAGAATTGTAAACAATTTCTGTTTATCTATTAGAACTGTAAAAATTTCAACCTGTCCTGTTAAATAGATGTCAGTCACAAGTTTCAGATCAGTATCAGAACTCAGACTACGGAATTTCGCAGAATTTGACAATCTGTGAAGACAGCAGCCAAAGATGGTGATATAACTCAGAAACATTAAAAGAAATTCCAATGTCCAATCCTATTACAGTTATTCTTAAAGACATTTTTATTTACATGGTAAACATTACTCAGATCTTAGATTTAATCCAAGGAGTAAATGCTACCAACACATGTAGTGTGCAGAACTGGACTTATGTCTTGAGATATATATAGATAATAATAATAAAAATGTGACATATGACTTTTTTTCCTCTAGCAAACATTTTTATGCAAGCCACTGCAATTATAAAAGTCCTTACAAAATTGTAAAGATGAATTTACTTTCAGAAATGCCCAATACAGTTTTAATCAAATCTTTGACTTCATTGTCTTGCATGTACCTTCCTTTAAGACACCAAATAAGGATCAGTAAGTCTTATACACATTAAGTCTTGTGTATATAAGTCTTGCACTTCCCCAGAAATGCAAGACTTTGTAGAAACCTAGCTTTGCTGGGCACAGTCCTACTGAACTGGGTGCTTGCTGCTTGGTAGCTGCAATCACTTATAAGTGTTCAGTGACATAGCAAGGTCCTTATCCTTTTAAAAACTGTTTTGCCATCAATATGGCAAATCCAAAGAGGAAACTGAAAAATTTATAGTGTCCCTAAAGCCTTCTGGGAAGAAATCAAGTAAAGTGAGAAGCTCTTCTATAGAAACTGGGCCATTACACAACCAGAAATAAAAGGAGACAAGAAAGAAAGTATTCTCTCTAACAGTAAGGCCTAATGCTTTGCCTGCTTTTACAGGTTATGGATCAATCCCTCTTTCCAAGCAGATTCTCCTAGAATGCATGCACCTGCTAATTTGCAGAAGTGAAGAGCTGATACTCTCTTTTGAGCTGCAACTTTAACCCAGATTAACTTCAGAAGAAAACTGAGATTATGAGACCCCCAAAAGCTGTAGTTTCTTTGCACACCACGCTGGCTGCTCATAGACTCAGAACATTCATATCTCCTTGGCTGTACATATGTGGCTCTAGGTGATCTGAGAAGAAATGGATCAATCCCCTTTTCTTAGACTGTCCCTGGAGGTTGTAGTCTAGTGGGGTATGCTGGCCTAGAATTTTTATATTGAAGCTTCATCTGCTCAGGAAACAGAAGAACATTGCATGATCCATATGCCTAATAAATAAAAATAACTGCATCTTCCGCTGTTGAACACTCATAACAAACTGTCTGTGGATGAGGCACAGAATAAGAATTATTTACAGAAATTATTCAGCAAATAAATTCAAATAAGGGATGCATTTGAGAACATCATAATCTGCTCACTGACAACTGGAGAACAGAAACTATGGCAAAATTTGTCAGATAAATGACACATTATGAATTATTCACTCAGTTTTGCAACACGTTGATTATACTCTGTAATCAAATACTGTGCAACTCATTTAACCAGTGAGACTGAGGCCTGGAAAAGAAACATGGTTTCAGAGCTCACTGTTAAGAAGGGGATGATGATAGTTTGTAAAACAGCTGGGTTCACAGATTTAACCCTTCTGAATATTTGTTTCCCCAGTCTGGTGCATTTGTTGTGTAAATCACAGCAAAGATCATCGTAAAGACTACTTTTCATATTTTAGCTAGGCTGGTTTTATCTTTGTTTATGTACTCTACATTAGAGTTTATTTTATTTTAACCAGACATCATTTAACATGTTAAAGGAACTCTTCGACAGGGGGCTTCTGTTCTCAGTGTACATGAAAATAATTTTCACACATTTCTGGAGATAAATCTATTTGATACTAACATTGATACATCATAGTATAACTGCACATTAGGCATAAATTTAATTATTCCAGTACTAATTGAACATAAATATCATCATTCAGTCCACAGAAAGATTAGTAAGCACAGAAGAAGAGTATATAGAAACTATATATAGCAAGGGAAAAGCAAGGAACAAACATAGAGCAGAGGAGACATGAAACAAGGCTCCATAAATGTATCCAGAAAATATGATGGATGTGAGACACATACCTTTGTAGAATGACTTGAGTATCACCTCTGTTCCTGAGTGACAGAGTCACACTAGGGTTAAAGGAGGAACACGAATGGACCATCAGACTGCTATGAGCCGCATAGTGTGACAAATAGCATGATTAAAATAGGCACTAAGAGAAGGTTGTGCTGCTCTTCAAATGTAAATCAAAATGTAAAAGAACTGGAAAGAGGCTTTCTGCAAATATAGCATCAGTTCACTTCCCATAGCAGAAATAAGAGAATCCTCAATTTTAAATGTCCCATAATGTGTAATGTTAAGACAAATATTAACTTAATAAGCAAGTGAAGGAGGCTTACCCACTTTCTCTGACTTCTACTAAAACAGAGCCCATGATTATCCTATACTTCACCACTCAGAAACATGTGAGATGCAGTACACACCTCTTCTTACACAGACTTTTAAGTCTGGTTTCATACAACATGTCCTTATGTCATCACTAATAAAACCCTTGGTGCCATTCGCTGTGGAATCACAGGAATTCTCATGCTGTGAAAAACAGGATTTTTAAAAAAGTTAAACACCTGGCTTTCCCTAAATGTACTGCAATATTTCTAACTATCTCAGTATTGCCATAAGTCCTGAGTCTTGAAAGTGCAAGAAAATAGACAAAGCATTGGCTGTTAAATTAACAGTTGGCATAAGTTTGCTCTGTGGGGACTGACACCAGTTTATGCATAACATTATTCTCATGCAGCAGAAATAGTTTTAGTTGTCATAATATTAACAGAAGCTCAAACTTAACAAGGGGCTGATTGTTCCCACTGCAGTCAGCAGGAGCCAAGAGTTAGATACACAACCAGAACATTCAATGCAGAAAGGGTCTTCTATCGGCAAGGAGTAAATATAACAAAAAATATAGCTTATGTTTGCTGAACCTTGTTGAAATACATCTTGAAATTAGACAACAGCTTTGGCTGAATAAAGATCTTTCTGCTGAGGGACATTAGAGGCCTTCAGAAGATATCCACTCTGGTAAGATTAATTCACTTCCATGAAAAAATACATGGAAACTGTGTTTATATCCATCTCAACAATATTTCACAATATGTACTTCAAAAGAAAGTTATGTGTTCTCTTCTCTCTTAAAATACCCAATGAGTTTTCAGGCTAAAGGATGGTACCAAAGAAATTCAAGTTCCCAGGGTCTGAAGAAAACCTAGAGGCTAAATTGACCAGAATAGCATTTCTTTGAGCTCTTATATTGCAGTTTAAGAAAGCGTAATACAAACCAGATCCCATTTCATCATTAAATAGTGAGCTTGAGATGAATCTAATACAATAAGAATCTAAAGCAAAGAAGAAAAGATATCTTGAGAATATTAATGGATACTGCTGATAGGTTCCACAACAAATAGAACACAGTATTTGGAGCGAAAGCAAACTGACATTGGATTAGGATTTCTGTTTAGTGAAGTGCTTCTGTTACGAGATAGAAGATTGTTATTTTCTACCCCGGAGTTACTTTGTTAGGAAGCATCTTGAAAGAGGGTAGGTATTCAAAAGGCAAATACTTGAGAAGAAGAGAAGGTATAGAGAGAGCAGTGAACACTATGAGAAGCAGTGTTATGGTTTAAGGGTTAACAGCCTGAAAAGGTGGTATCTGTAGGACCCTGGGGGGGTCAGAGATCAGTACTGTTCCCTCCCCTTTCCGGCCACAGTCTATAAAAAAGCCAAGGAGGCCCGAGGTTTCGTGGGCTTTTCCTGGCTTCCGAGGCGGTTTTCCTGTCGCATCTCAGGAAAGCTGGGTCTACTTCCACGTGCTCGGCAGTATCCACCACCATCCGCTCCCCGGCACCACTGCGGACCCTGGTGACGAGTCACAGCAGCCACAAGGCTCTGCTCGGACACTTCCACTCAGGACTACTGGGATCGGGTTTTGTATATAGATAAATGTCCTTTGTCTCTTATTAATTGCCTTTTCCTTTCCCCTGTTATTTTCATTAAACTTGTTATAGTCTTAACTTCCTACCTTGTGTGAAGCATCTTTTCTCTATTTCCTTTTTTTTTAATCCTCCCCTGGGAGGATGGGGGACAACAGAGAGAAAATCCTGCTCCCTGAATTTGTGCTGAGCCTTAAATGTAGACAAGCATTAATGTCCTGGTGACACACCTTCCTACCTCTCTCTGGTCATTTTTTTGAGAAGTTAATAAACAGTTACTTAGAAATGGGATTGTCAGCATACTACTTGTGGGGGTGTACACATACCTTGGTGAAATGACACAGATTGAGTTGTGTGTCAAACTGTGTGTGAATGAGCCAGCAATGTGCCCTTGCGGCCAAGAAGGCCAATGGCATCCTGGGGTGTATCAGAAGGCATGTGGTTAGTAGGACGAGAGAGGTTCTCCTTCCCCTCTACTCTGCCCTGGTGAAACCTCTTCTGGAATATTGTGTTCAGTTCTGGGCCCCTCAGTTCAAGAAGGACAGGGAGTTGCTTGAAAGAGTCAGGCGCAGGGCCACAAAGATGATCGAGGGAGTGGACCATCTCCCTTATGAGGAGCAGCTGAGGGAGCTGGGTCTCTTTAGCTTGAAGCAGAGAAGACTGAGGAATGACCTCTTTAATGTTTATAAATTTGTAAAGGGCGAGTGTCAGGAGGAAGGAGCCAGGCTGTTCTCTCTGATGTCCAATGACAGGACAAGGGGAAATGGGTACAAGCTGGAGCATAGGAGGTTCAATCTGAACATGAGGAAAAGGTTTTTCATTGTGAGGGTTACAAAGCACTGGAACAGGCTGCCCAGAGATGTTGTGGAGTCTCTTTCTCTGGAGACATTCAACACCCGCCTGGATGCGTTCCTGTGTGACCTACTTTAGATGATCCTGCTCTGGCAGGGGGGTTGGACTGGATGATCTTTCAAGGTCCCTTCCAACTCCTGAGATTCTGTGATTCTGTGATTCTGTGATTCTGTGAATGAAGCACCCCAAACTACCTGTTCCGAGGTGGTGTTTGCCCCAGAATGGATAATGGTACAGAGGGAGACGACTGCACACATCACCTTGGGGAAGTGGTTACCAAGGGATTAAGGAGAGAATTTGAAATAAAGGAGCCATTTTGAAAAGCAGTATAAAAGAAACGTGAAGATTTATAACGGGAGGAGATAGCACGGGGGCAAAAAGGGTGGGCGAGGACTGTGGCTGCTGCCCATTCTGCGCAGGCGTGCAGCGCTGCCTCCCCCGGAGCGCTGCCTGGCCGAGATGGGACCCGCAGCTGGGCGCGTCGGCACCGCCGAGGCTGCGACGACGGCGCCGCTGGGGCCGCAGCACCCGCGGCTGCGGCGGGGAGTGCAAGGAGTCGCCTGCAGGGCCGGGAGGGGATGAGGAGAGAGGAGTGTGTGTTTGGGATTATTTAGGAAACGATGTTTAAGAATTTGCAGGTGCTTGTCTCGTCTGTTGTATCAGTGACAGTGATAATGCATAGTGCAATGATTGCTGGTTAATCACATATTGTTAGTAAATCAATAAACTAATTCAATCCTGTTTTGATTTAAACCATTTGAACTGAGACACTATCTAAATAATATTAGACAGCATGTCAAACAGTCACAATTCACTGTAACACTCAAGATCTTAGGGAGAAGAAGATGAAGGCATCTGTCATATACTACAAGTTGATAGGGATGATGATTGAAGAGAGTGTCAGAAATACAAACTCTGAGGAAAGCAAACATTCCCAGTGGTATCAGAACTATGTAGAGAGCTTTGTAGAGAGTTCAGTACATTAAGGTCTTGTGGCTGCTTACCTATGCATTTCCATATCTTAATGTATTTCCATCTTTTTAATGTTATACTAAATTCTAAATTCAATTTTTTAGTTTGCATATAATAGTTTACAAATTCTAAAATTCCAATAGTAAAATATTGTAGAATTTTTAAATCAACTTTAAATATTTATTTGATAGACATTTTCATTTTTAAGTTATTTTCTGTGCAATAATTATCTTTCTGTTAAAAAAGCTTTTACATGCCACTGCCAGATATCAGAGATGTTGCAATTAGGATAATTATTTTATCAGTTGAAATGATGAAAGTAAATTTACCACTGAGAGTAGCTGCTAGCTGTTTGTTACATGATAATTTGTTCTTAAATAAACTTAAAAGTCCATATTATTTAAATCAGATCCTGTTGTTTTACTAGATTCAGTTAAATAATAACAACTGTTTTATAAGAGAAATCAAAATGTAAGAATTCCTATGGAACTATCAGCATTCTGCTATTTATAGATTATCATGCTAAATGTTGAAAACAGGCTTAACACTGTTTAAATTTATGAAAACGATGTTGGTAATAACTTTTTCAGTACTGGTAATATTCAGAAAATGCTAAGTTTTTTTCTCCTAAATTAGAATTTGTTCCATTAAAATTCTTGTTTAATATAAATACTAGAGTTTTACACAATTTACAGAATTAATACAAATAAGTCATAATTCTATTTTACTATTTAATGCAGTTTAATTTAGAAGAGAGTATTATTGGGGATATCTTTAGAAAACATGTTTCCATTTTCAGAGGAGGGAATGATATCATGTGAATGGGAACAGATCTAAGAATCTAGTTTCATTATGTCATTCATAAACTATTCAACCAGATGCTTGAATATTTCTGTTTCTTAACTTTATCTAATTAAGTTCAAAGCAATGCAGATCAGTTGTTCCTAAGAGCATTTTTAAACTTTAAAAAATGGTTACATTTTTTTTCCTACTTAAACAGCAACAAATAAATATTTACTACTTCAGACCCCTGAAGATACACAGATTCTGGATACTAATACCCAGATGACTTAAATGGACAGTCCTAATGCCTCCTCATGTTTCTTTGGTGATAATGAAGATGTTCTTGGACAAAATCAGCAACAGCAACAACAGCAAATATCTAGACAGCTTGGGCATTTGCATTCCAATATTCTGGTTTGTTAGCTTGATCTCTTTCAGTCTATAACAAATATTGTTCATATTAGTAAAATAAATGTTTGTATATTCATTTTTTCCTTTTAAAACATTCATAAAAAGCTCCTTTTAAGCTATTAAAAATAACTTTAAAACTTGGAGGCAGTTTGTTCACTAGGTATTAGTAGATTAAATAAATCATTAATCCCTAAAACTTTCTACGTTACCCTATGGACTCCTTTCCTTGAAATATTTATGTTTTGTAGTCACTGGTCTAGAAACTAAGGAGCTTTTGTATAATGGATTCCTTAAAAATAAAAAATAAAATCAGACATTGCCTAAATTTAAACAGTAAAACTTGCTTTTCAGTAATGTTTTTTTAAAAATATACTGTTTTTCTACATCAATCATATTCCATCAATGTTGATATTAAGGTGGGCCAAGATGGGGAAAAAAGCCATTGTGTTCAGGAATGAACCATGTTGAAAACACATCAGCTAGCAGAAGATCAAAAACTATACAACTTCATTTTGAAAGTTCCAGAAAAAGTTCTTCAGAAAAAAGGGATATAAGAGCCTATTTTAACAAGATTGCAATTAATTTTAAATTATGTAGTGTCCGTCAGACCAGGAAATATTCATTAATGATGTATCCTACCTTGTCAAGTTAGAGTACTGGTGAGGCTAAATGCTTAATTTTTAGGTGGTGTAAATTAAAGTTGTGTGGCTCAGTTATTTTATATCAACACACAAAATTTCTCTAAATTCTATACTGACCAATGCTTCTGAACGTAGCATTAATAACTTGACTGACATGTCAGACTCATGGTACACCTTACCACACTTGGCTTATGGTAAGTACACTAATATACTTACATTTCTCAATGGCTGTAGGTGTGTTAGATGGTCTGATATCTAATACCATCGTAATAATAGTAAAAAGCTACACTATGCAGGGCAGTGAAGAAAATGTTCACTGTTTAATGTTTACTTCAGAGAAAATTTATGTTGGTTCTTAAATGGATTTAAGCGTGATATTCCAAACTTGAGAAATACATATGCCTGAAGGAAGTTTTGGGAACTCACTATAGTAAAAATGAGATTTTTTTTCATTGTGAGAATACAAAACTGCAAAGTACATCCAAGAAAAGTGACAAATATTTAGAGCACAAATATAAAAAGTAATATTAATATTTTATTCCGTTTCTCCATATTTTATCCATATTGGACATGTTTGTGATTTTCTTTTTAACATAATGTGTGTTTAAAAACTGTAAAATCATCATATGAATGAAGTGAAACAGTGAAACATGTGATGACTGGTTTTATATTAATTTTTTGTCCTCTATTCTGTGTTGTGCTCACTTGGCAGCCTTTCTTTCAAGCTTGCAGTAAAGCAATACTTTTCTCTATCTGGCTGTTTGTTTTCACAAAACTTTTATAAACTTCATTTCTTTCAGGCATCTTTGCTGAATTAGGTAAAGATTTTCGAACAGAGCTACAGGTTATTTGGCATAGTATGCTTAACTGAATACTCACACATTTTGCTCATATAATTTCCTCAGACACTTAAGATGAGGAAAGAAAAAATACATTATCTCAAAATTCTCCATCCATCTTTTTCCTTCTATTGAAGCCAATTTAAAAAGAAAGCTTGATTTTTTCTGGGATTTTTTTTTTTTTAGATTCAGTTGTTTTGCTTATTTTATACAGATATCAATGAATTGTGTGCCAGAAGAAAAATGTCCCCAAGTTAAAATATTTCATTTTGACATTTTTAACGTTAGTGTATGATGATTTAATTCTAAATTTGTTTAAATTCCTATCTCGTTTTCTGAGGTTCAATAACTCAAGTTTCAAAATGTTCAGAGCACAAATGGAAAAATGTTTTTTCTATTATAAAATAATAAATATAGTTTGCAATTTTTACTCATCTAGAAACCTATATATGTAGCCATACACAGGAAATTTTAACTAACTCTTACAATATTTTCAATAAGAGGTACCTGCTTAATGAAAGGAACAAATTCAGGACACAGCTGGCATACAAAATACCATATGTTCATGTACAAATCTGCAAGTAGAACACTATTCTTTACTTAACACTAATGACAATGAAATTAAATGCCTTTTTGTGTGCATTTCAAACTGTTGAAGAAATTTTGTTAAGTTTTTATTTAATTCCTACCCATGCCACAGTATGGTCTGTGGCTATTGTGTGCCATGTACAACAAATACTTTTCAAAGATATTTCATGTCTGTCAATAGAGTACAGCTACAAATTTTACGAAATGCATGTCTCTCAGTCTGGAGAATCACTGCTTTTAGACAGGTGGTTTGTTTTTCTTTACAGTTATGACACCAGATAGAGCCATTTATGCATGAGATGAAGTAAGATGAAGACTTAATAATTTTGTGGCTGTTATATGTGGGCAAACCTTCAAAGTCTGTAAGGACTTCCAAATAAAAGTTTCAAATAAAAGCTCAGAATTGTGGAAGTTATTCTGATGTATTTGAACTTCCTGACTCAGAGAAATTGGGCTGTAAACTTCAAGAGAACAGGTTTTCTGCAAAGATTTGTGTGGTTAGTTTTACATTTAACTGAGAATGTTATAAATCTATCCATACCACCTGTAGTTTTGAACTACTGCTAGTCAAAGCTGAAACTGTAATTTCTTATAATATTGAAATGTCATTTTAATGAAAAATCTATACGTCTTTAAAATTACAAATGTTTTGGTAAATTTTGTGTTTTCAATTTCTAAAGAAGTTCAGAAGGATCTTTTATATTTTTATAAACTGGTTTCTGCATCAGTTTAATTGATGTTTTCACGTGTCTGGAGACAGTTTCTGAGTCAGTGCTTGATTTATTTTAGAAATTAAAAAATTAAGATTTGGTGTTGCCTTTATATTTGTTTTTAACATAAAATAATCAGCAATGGTAACACATGACAAGATATAGTTCTAATTAGAGACACAAATTAATGTCACGGATATGTCTAGAAATCAATCTTCATCTGAAACTGAAATACAAAGTAATAATTAAAACCAAAAATTGTGTCTTTATTTAGGCTTTGCAGATTGGCATAACTCAATACCATTGGCAGCTTCTGCTTGATAAGCCAAGATCAGAGCTGGAAAATATATATGTGAGTATTGAGATACATTAGAATCACAGAATCACAGAATATTAGTTGGAAGAGAACTTGAAAGATCATCCAACCCCCCTGCCAGAGCAGGATCACCTAGACTAGGTCACACAGGAACGCGTCCAGGCGAGTTTTGAATGTCCAGTTTTGAGACCCAGCTCCCTCAGCAGCTCCTCATAA
>NW_010201291.1:0-13278 GCF_000695765.1 Mesitornis unicolor
GGCGGCTGGACAAGCAGTTTCTTTGTCTTGTCCAGGTTGGAAGATGGTGGGTGAATCACACTGTCTCAGGCTTAAGGGGGGCTATTTAAACTCTTCCCTCACGCCCCTTGCCTGTACCATGTGGTAGGCCACACAGCAGGACATGACACGCCCCTCTCCTGGGTAGACCTGGACATGCTCTCCAGCACGGCCATTCCTACCACTGGGGGGTCGCTCCTTGAGAATCACCTGCTTTGAGGCATTTAACACTCGCTGTGCCAGGCCAGGCCCATACAGCTGCCCAGAGAGGTTTTGGAGCCTCCTTCTCTGGAGACATTTAAAACCCATCCGGACATGTTCCTGTGTGACCTAGTCTATGTGATCCTGCTCTGGCAGAGAGGTTGGACTAGATGATCTTTTGAGGTCTCTTCCAACTTCTAATATTCTGTGATTCTGAGATCAATATAGTTTTGGATAAAATCAGGACAAAGTGTGCCTATCTAGCTAGAAAAGAATTTTAAAAAGAGCCAAAGAAACACAAAAATCTCAATGGTAAGAGATTGCAAATGTATAAGTGAAGTATATTGTGGCCAAGCACAGTAAATATTTTTGGTATTACACTAATTTCCCTAAGTCAATCTTTAATGCAGGCAGTGATTATGAAATTAATACTGTGCACAGTCCTTACCAATCTGTGGATTTGATACTGTTAACTGAAGCCAAATCAATTAGTATACACTGTCTTTCAGATATAGTTGGATTAGACATAGTTTCATGGTACTAAAATGCATTGGAAATATATATTGCATACATAAAAGTTATTGTGCTCAGCTTGTGAAGAGTAATGAGGAGATGAACAATGTCTTTCGTGTTGTTTAGTGATGTCTTTGATTTGAAACCTGAAAATAGGCTCTTCATGAACGGTGTTTTGTTGGATTTTTTCTTTTTTGTAAGAAGGTTGTTCCTTTCGAATGTACATTGGGTTAATGAACCAACAGAACTTGTAGACACAGAGTCAGAGACTGGCTGTAGGCAATTTCTCTCTTGTGCTTTTTCCTTTTTAATTTTTTTTGTTCTGTTTTATATTTTTTTAAAGACTGAGCAATGTTACAGACTAATAGCTTATGGCAGTCAGCTAATGAGTTGAAATTTCACTGAGACATAAGGCACACACAATGGAAATGTGTGAAAAATCAAAATGACAAGGTTGTTAAGGTAACCTGATTTTTGGTTATTCATTTAGGAAGCTGATTATGATATGGTGAAATGAAAACTTAATAAACATACCTAGTCATTATGAAGCAAAAAAATGACATCTTATTTATTAATGGCAAAATGCACAGATTTCCTGTTGCTGTGTTGTAATGGAAATGAAGCAAGTGACAAACAGTACCCAGCTGCCCCATATGACTAGCCCATGCCAATACAGAACATTAAAAAGTAATTTTAAGAAGTTGCCTTTTCACATTAGCTTTGTAAAACTGGCTGACTTCATGACTTTGTAAATGAAAATTTAAATGAAAGTGTTCTGTCCATTGAGAGCACAGGAAGAATGCTAACAGGGCTTTGCAATTACTGCCGTGATGTGCTTTCAGTGCATTTTTTTTTTATACTTACATAGGTTCATGCATACACATACTCGCAAAACCTCAGACACCAAGGAAATTGGATAAAAAGAGCTGTTCTTTACCCTATCATAACATGGTTTACCAAAGTACAATTCACTAGTAGTCGTGTATGCTTATCTTATTGCCGAAGTCATAACTTCTATTGAATAACATTGTCTATTAGGGCCACATTCACAATGTTCATTGGTGGTAGTTAATGAGAAGGCTCAGGTAGAGCACAGATAAGAGATTGAAAGAAAAGGAGATAAGTGTGTGCCTCCATATGCTGCCATCAGAAAATTAGTTAAGCAACTAGAACAAATCAAATAAGAATACTGCAGGGACATGTTAAGTTTCAACTTAGAAGCAAACTTTGAAATATGGGTGGTATCATTGGTTCTAGCTAGATGGTATCCCCTGAGGATAGTGGAAGTGAGAATGCCAGCTGCACCAGCTGAAGAAAGATTGGACAACTGCTCTCCTGAATTTGTCATCTGTAGACAGTACATTATACAGTGACAGTACATCTGTACCAGTAGAATGAATCTTATTTTTGGTAGCAAGATAGGCTGCTAACTGGTAATATAATGATATGAAACACTGATCATTTTGATTATCTTTGTAGTGAAAGAACATGGTGCATGTAGCAACCAAAATTCACTAGCGAATACTGAGACAATTGGAAATATTTGGTCTTACTATGGCATTACTAGAAGATTCTTGAAACATCCATGTTATGTAGATGCTTTGCTCTTTTTGTGGACATTTTTTTCCGTAAAAATGAAAAAGGTGCTTAACTGATTGGTCTAAGTACAAGACAGAACATTTTACATGTATCCTTAGAATCATTTGTATCTATAACAAAATATTCAGGAGAATCTGAATCTTAAATGTTCTTTTCAGCAAAGCTCATAACAAGTGAAAATTATTCTGAAGGTGAGATAGTGTATTTACAAAATAACTCAAATATGAGTTCCAGAATTTTAGATTTACAAAGGAAAAGTGGTATGATTTAATTCAATATTGGCATTGTTAATTAAGAAATCCCATATATATTTGTTCAGTCTCTTTAGGAGTAAAATAAAATTGACCCTTTTGAATAAGGAAGTACCAGTACAATATAGTTTCTGTACACAGTCATTATATCTATGGCTTCCCGAAAAAAAACAGTGAGGTCTTTTTTTTTATTATTTTTTTTTAATGATATGTTTGATGATACATTGTTTATCAAAATATTTGCACTGTTGTTCACTTCTGAAAATCTATCCCGCAAATCTGTGACTATATTTAGAATACATCTACGTAAATAATTTTCAAAGTTCTTATTCCAGCTTCTATGGAAAGGCCACTATTGTTCATTTAGCCTCTGTAATGACAGAGTCAAGGTCTGTTCTCTTTCTCACACCACCTCGCCAGTGAGTAGGCTGGGTGTGCACGAGGAGTTGGTAGAGGAGACAGCTGGGACAGCTGGCCCCAACTGAACAAAAGAGTATCCTATACCAAAACTGGGGAAAGAAGGAGAAAGTGGGAGACATTCAAAGTTACAGAGTTTGTCTTCCCAAGTAAACATTATGTGTGATGGAGCCCTGCTTTCCTGGAGATGGCTGAACACCTGCCTGCCAATAGGAAGTAGTGAATTAATTCCTTATTGCGCTTTGCTTGCATGTACAGCTTTTGCTTTACCTATTAAAACTATCTTTATCTCAACCCACAAGTTTTCTCACTTTTACTCTTCCTGTTTTCTCCCCTGTCTCACTGAGAGGAAGTTAGTGAGTGGTTGAGTGGTACTTATTTGCTGTCTCGGGTTAAACCACAACAATATCTCAAGCTGTTCTTCCATTACCCCATCAGTCAATGGTTTAGCCTGAGCATAAGAAGGACTTTCCACAGAGGCTGCTCTGAGTCTCACCAGTGCATGTCTTATTCCATTTTCCATTGCTAATTTATATGCATATTTGAAATCAAAGTGGAGTGTGCCAATTGAAAAGTAGTGTGAAATTGGATTAATTTATCTTTTGAATATATTTATAAAAAGAATAGTGAACTAACCAGCAATTACAACATTTATTTTCAAAATACTAGTAACCCAGATGACCTGGATATCGTTTCACTTTTTAAAATTGCTTTTTAAGAAATAACATAGCTAAATATATGCAAGGTGTACTGTCAGTTTAAAAAAGATGAGTAACTTTCATAGCTGATGGCTTATACAGAAGACAGGAGTGGGGATAGGTTGAGTCAGACTATACCATTATATTTCTGAAAGGATTTGCAGAACTTTAACAGCATGATTTTTGCTATTCCACAGTCAACATGCATTCACTCTTCTATTTTCTGACTCTGCTGTCTTGATAGGTTTCACTTGTCAGCGTTGTGTTTCTGTTATGTTAATGAATGACAAAAGCTCATACAATTTTAAAATACCTTACTGAAGAACTCAAAAGGCAAAACCAAACTAGAAATAGTTGTACGTTGCAAATGTAGGTTTGAAAAGGTTTGCTGCAAAGAAACAATATTCGATTTAAACTGTACATAGCAAATTTATCTCACAACTTCCATTGGTGCTCAAAGATAATGAGAAACAGAGGTTTATTTAGCATACAAAAGTTGCTGATGTTCACAGTAGTATCAGTTGCACAGTGATCAGGTAAATTATACTAATTGCCTCAGGATATTATTTTGAGGCAGACATCATGCCTTCTACCTACAGAGATGACAAAATTAAAATAACAGTATCTAAAACAGTTCAGTATTGTTCCATAATGTTAGTAATTAGACTACACAGTGCTTTCTGTAGATACAGAAATTTAATAACAGTTAAATGGCCTAGGTACAGCAACAAACAAAAGTGCTGTATTTCTAGCAGATATTCAGAGATTCTGATTCTTACACTTTCATTCAGATCATCTGTTCTAGGACCTGAATTTGAGCATTGTAATCACTCCAGCGTTTTAATTCAGGGCAATGATGAGGGCAACAGACAATTTTATTCACCACTGACATTTCTTAGCTCTTTGTACGATCAATGCAGAAAATTTGTGATCACCCAGGTTTCTAATGAAGAGCTGAATTAGAAGAAGTGGATAGACATGAACTTGTATGATCATAAATTCTCTCATTGACAGTAAAAATATGGCAAAGGGAAGACATATAGAGGGTGTCAGTCCATTGTATTCCATTTTTTAACATCAAAGAAAGTAAATCTGAATACCTAAGACACCAATTTTTCCCCAGGTCTCTGCGGAAACACCCACAAACATAAGGGTTCTACTTTGGTTCATATAAAATTTCAGAGCTGTGGTTCAGATATGCAGGAAGAAGACACAAAAGGCCAAAGCTTAATTAGAGTTGTTACTGGCAGTGTTGTGTCAGATAACAAGAAGGTCTTTTCTAAGTATGCTGATACAAAGAGGAAGTCTTAAAAAAACCATTGGACTAATACTTGTCATCTGACTAATAGGAATTTCGAAAGAAACTGAGGCAGTCAATGTTTGGGTTTTTTTTACCTCAGTCTTTAATAATACTGGCAGGCTTTGGTGTGCCGCGTGCCCTTACTCAGAAGACTGTGAGTAAGGGAACAGTGACTTTCCATTTTTGAGCACTGAAATTATAAGGACCAGCTGTATCAGCTGAATGTTCACAGTCCATGGGGCCTGATGGAATTCATCCCAGAGCACTGAAGAAGCTAGAGGATGTCACAGCAGTACCACTCTAGATGACAACCCAGAGGCAATTCATGGAACATACTATCACAACTCACAAGCATGCTAAATACTACATGTGTGTTAGTCAATCATCTGTAACTACAAACTTAAAGCACGTCAAACATTCACTTACCCCTCCAAGTAAGGGTTCTCGATAACTTACCTTGGACAGCATCCCAACCAAGGGGGAAGGGTGTCCTCACCTGCCAGCTGCATAGTTGGAAAAGGACTCCCAATGTCCTGCCCAAATCTTGTCTGTTTCATTCCCTGTTTTACATGACAGTTGGCAGGAGTGTGCCTGAGTGGATAATACCACCTGGGGTTTTTGTCTTTAGTGGTGTTTCCTCTTTATTTATTCATGGGTGAGGTTCACTTCTGTATGCTTCGTCAACACAACAATCTTTGTGTTGTCTGGGTCCACTGAAAGGTATTTCCTCAAGCAACTGAACAGTGGTTTGACTGGGACTCGGGGCATATTATCTGTTGAGAAATTTCAAGGGTCAACTCAGGTTTCAGTTCTGATGCAGCACTGCCCTATTTAGTCTTGGGCTTACCAGACAACTCAGTGCTGAGCTATCTGAACAGCTCCTCGGAAACAGGGCCTCAAGGTGGCTCACGGCTATATATGTATATAGTGAAGTATTCTGGTATGTAAATTTAGGGCAGCAAAAGTCTTAGTCCTTAGAGCTGTAACTGAGGGACTTCTAATCACTCTCTTTGCAAGCCATACTAACAAATAAGCCCTAGAAGAGAAGCTACAAGACTGATAAGAGACTAAACATCCTGTCCAAAGAGGTGCCAAAAGCTGGACAGTTGCCTAATGAGGATGAAGACAGCGAAAGATATGAAAACTGGGGGAAAGTTAAATGTGACAGGGGGAGGTCATGACCACCAATTCACAGACTCAAGAAACCACCAAAACCCTCCTACCCTAAAAAAAGGGAACACTGAACATGCAAACTAATTAGCACTGAAAGCGAGAGACTATTTAGCCTAAAGGAAGTAGATTTAGTACCTTTTTACCAATTAATGTAGCTTTAGGTGGAGTTTTGCTAATCAGGTATCAAGATAAATATGTTATAAATTTTGCATGTTGTGTGCTTGATTTGTGGAAATCTTCCATGTTGCACCCTGCACAGAATAAAACAATGTCTCCTCTCTAAGCACACTTTGTGTGTTTCAAGAGTTATTTTCAATTCCAGGTAACGGAACCATCCTTACATGAGCTACTGTGAGTTCCCATCTCAATAATCCTACTTCTGTCAGTAATATTGGTTTTTGCTATTTTGCATGGTGATACAGTTGAAACTTTCTCACAGCTCTTTCTGCAACTTAGTAATTTCTTTAGCCATCTATTTCTCTTCAAGCTCTTAAAATTTACAGTTGTGCCAGCAACCTGAGGCTGCCTATTGTGTACATAGATTTAATGAATATGAATTGATTCACATGTATAATTCGAAAAAGACCTTTTTTGCAGCCCATTTCCAACTCCAGACTTTGGCATCATGATAAGACAATTCCACCTTGAAGCCCTGGATACCTCAGGCTGTGTCATTTCTGCATCTTGCTGGCAAGTATTGAGTGTAAATATCTGCTATGTGATTTTGTTCTCCTGAGAGGCTGTTTTGGTATGTTTTTGTTTTGAACACTCCTTGTTCAACCAATGTAAGTATGTGACAATTGCTTTCTTAAGAATTAAGTTCAATAAGTTGTCAGCAGTTTCTTTGTTTCTTTGTTTCAGTTCCACAACATTGATGTTTCTAGTCTGCAGAAATAGTTGGATATTGAAGGGCATGCTCAAGTCCAAAACAGCTTTCAATGCTTGCTAGCAACACCACTTTCAGGATTCACTCTAGTTTGACAGGGTAAGATCCAATATAAATTTGAATAGTGCTTTGAATACCCCTGAAAACACAGCCTAGAATATGGTCAGACTCTAGTATCTTGTGCAGGCATCAGCTGGAGAAGAGCAAGAACAAAAATATTGGGGCATGCGTGACTGATCCAAAATTAAAAACTGAAATTGATGCCTATTTCCAAACATGCTTTTTCCACCCCCTACTATGTACTTTTCACTAATACTGAAAAGTAAAATACTTCTGTCTGAAATCTGCGAAAAATATTCTGTGTCTTAATTGTATGTAGTCAACCAGATTTCAGTAAGTAGGTCATTTGCTTTTGATAATTGCTACATATATTTTTCAGTTTATAGATACTATTTACTCAGGTTGAGCATTTTTAAAGGACTTCTAGGATTCTTGTGCTAGACTATATCATGCATTACACAGAAGGGGTATATGAATAATCTCTACTTTTACTGAACAGTGAAAACAATCTGGGAAACCGACAGTATTTCTTTCAAGAACACTTGCTTTAGGCAAAGAATTTATCAAACCATACAGTATCCTACACATGTAAAGATTTAATAATAACATCCAATCAGGAAAATTGTCTCTAAGTAGTAAATTTTATTTTACATCAAGGATAGAAACATTAGAAATAATAAAAAGCAAGCAGAAAAGGACAACTAAATATGTGTAAAAATCTGCATTTGGAAGGGGTTGGTTTACTACAATAAAAGAATAATAAAGCAATAATAATGCACTGCAAAAACTGCAATATTGTTTTTGAAGGCCAAAAGGTCTACTTCTACTCTGTGTTTATTACTCTGTAGAGATCTAGTAGTAACATATAACTCAAAATTGGATTTAAATCATTAATTTTAATGTTTAAAAAATCAGGTTTTTATAAGCAATGATTTTACTGCTAACATATTAATGGTATAAAATTAAATACTATCTCACTGGTTTATTCACTTCTAAGGTTGAAGATTAAATTTAGTTTAATTTTGCTTGTATTTATGACTAAATAAAATTAATTGAATAATTAAATGAACAGCTTTTTAGGCTGCTTCTTTTTATTGCAATTGTGGAAAACCTTTAAAATTTTTTGAAGCAGATTCTATGATTTGGAAACAATCAAAGAATGAAAACATGGGGTTTAATTATTTCAGAAAAAGAAGAACAGAGGAGCCCAACAATACAAAAAGGAAACTGCATGAACTTAACAGGTGTAAGAGTAAATAGGAAAGAGAGAAATTAAAAACAGATGCAAACTGCAAACAAGAGATACATGTGATAAAAAACAGAACACGGGGAAACCAAAAAGGACAATCTAAACAGGCTGATTTTAACTGTCTGGTACTGAATGTGGTTCTTAAGCACTTAGTTTAGTGAAGGCAAGTTCAGATCACATTGATAACCCACTGTACACAAACTCAACAAACAGTCAAGCATCAGCAGCCATGTAAAACTTAGGAGTACTTTGTTCTCTTTGAAAAGTAGTTGCAGGGGGATTACTGAGCAGATTAAAACTGGAAAATTGAATAAGGAATTATAATAAAAATGAAACCATTAACTGAGACAAAGGTACAAAAGTCACAGATTTCTGGATCTTTCTTAAAGATAATCAGAATACAGCCTTCCCAAGTGTATGTACTCGAGCAATAACTTAGTACTTCTACCTCTCTCTGTTTTCCGATATGCTTCAGTTTATTATCAATCTCCTGTTATATTAATATTATTATAATATTTTTACAGTACTCACTGTATTTTGGCAATGGATCAGGTGCAAAGCATGTTTTGTCTGCTGCCAAGTACACTCACCCACTATTCCCCAAGCAATTGCAATTATTACTATTTAGTCATTTTACTGAAGGTTCAGTCTGGGCAAGAATGTTTTTTTCCAAAGCACTGTTATATCTTGAATTCGCATCATGAAGTATTATAATGCACTACCTAATGCCACTAAAACTCACTCTATGGTGACTAACCATAATGCAATCACTCTGTTATAGCTCAACTGTTAAGCACTTTACTGCAGCAAAAGCATGCCTTACTGTCGTTTTGGTTTGCCATTATTACTTTATTCAGTCTCTGTTAGTTTGGGTAAACTGATAACATACTACATTATCTAAAGATTTACATAAAGATTACTTTTATGAATGAGTTTCATATGCAGTTCTATGATGTTCAGAGACGCAGTGATCACATATACATTGAAAATGTACTTGACGCCTGACAAATTTTACATCTCTAAATAGATTTACAGAATGATATATCTATGTCTGTAATTTCAGAAAACAAGTTTTTGTATTTTATTTATTTATCTATTTATTATCTACGTAGTTACTGGTTTCCAACAAGTTTTGTAATATCTCAGGGATACCAAATATTCTTTTCATGTCTAAAATCAGAGAATCTCTACTGTTTAGGGACCTAAAAGCCTTAAGGCTGAAACATTATGCATAGATATTTTATTGACAGCCTCATCTGTTTACTGACCTTCTGGGCATGAAAATTTTTCTCTTTGACTTCTATTATGGCTGTGGGAAAATTCTTCAGTACAGGACATTCAATTCACTCTAGCAGTGACGGGCCTTCTTAGCTAGATTTTCTGAAATACCAGGAGAGAGAAAATAATAGATGAAGTATAAGGCAAAGTTATTTGATTGTATTATTTTATTTTGAAAAAATTACAAGATTGAAAAATAATATTATTTTTGTTTCATATCTGGTTCTGATAGTGATGTCTGTTTCCTTGTATGCATGCAAATATATGAGAGAAAGAGAGATAGAGTACGTGTGTGTAAGCATGCTGTGCATATTATTTTAAGCTTTAGAAGTCAAAAGCTCAGGCTTCAGGGAATGCCAGGAATATGGACACTTTTGGAAATTTATTTTATCTCCACTTGGAGTCCTCAAGGAATCTGTGCGCCCGAATTAGGAAACAAAGGGACTTGATTCTTACAGGAGCTAGGTTTATGCACTTTATATATTCAGAGCACATCTTTCACTGATTTCAGATGCATCTTTTGAGTGCTCGACACTTACGCTGGTCTAAAATCCGAAGTATAAAGTGAGATACCCCAAAAATGAAAACCACATGATTAGTGACCAGCTACAAAAAGTTTCCATTAAGAAGCTTTGTTGATACCAGATATGATCTATTGGGGAAATACAGGCACTGACTTTAAACCCACAGGCAACCTTTCACTATAGTAAACATCTGTATAGTTAAACTCTGTTGCAGACAGACAGGGTCGTTTTGTCCATCCTGCTTGTTGGAAGCAATCAAAAGTTTGTATCCCCCCAAGTAGTCATCTTTTAGGAAAAAAAAAACAAACTTTTTTTTCTTCATATTTCTGAACTATACATAATCAAGTTTCTTTCTTGGATTCTGTTACTACTGTGGCAGATGCACCCACCCTGCTAAAGACCTGAGAAAGATCCAATAAAAGCAGTGCCAAAGCTTCTGGTGGTGGCAGGACTGCCCCCAGCCCCCTCACGGTGATTGTCAGGTTTAGACAGTGGAGATCAAAGGCAGGAAAGTTGAGGTCCTCAGACAATAGGAGGCTGACATGACCATATGTGACCACAAATCAAATTCTACTCGAGTATAAATGGGGCCCTCTCGGAGGTGGGCCATTTTGGTTGGTCCTCCTTAGAGCAGTGGGCCTGAAGTTGGAAGCTCTCCCCTTGAGTTGGGATACCACTTAAGGTAATTTCACAAGATTGAGAGCCCTCCCTTTTTAGGTGAGCATTTTGGATCATTGGGCCTTAATGACTCTGTTATTGAAACATAAGAATTCTTAACTCAGCTGTGTGTGGTAATATTCCCAACCAGTGTACCAAACCTGTATTTGTTAAATGTCAGTGGAATGTTGCTGTGGTGAATGAAGTTTTGGTTGCTTCATTTCAGTTGCAGATTAAAAGCTTTTTTGAGTTCGTTACTTGTGTAGCCATTTTGGTGCATTTCTGTGACACTATTTGTAGTTGCAAAGTGAAGTAAGTTTGGTGATAAAATTCAAAAAGGTCTGGTTTTCAGTATCTCTGAACATACCTCAAGAAAACTCAGCACATCAATTTAATATACAGCACAGAATTGCCCTTTTACGAATACAGAGTAAATAACATTCATGAAAATAGAATCTGCCCCTTGTGAAGTGGCTATAAGAGGAGCAGTAATTTGGTAACTGCTTTTTTGACCATAATTAGCTTTGATATCTCTTCTATGTTTTTGACCTATTAACTAGAGTAAGTTATTCTCTAATCAGAACACAGTTCACAGGCTGCTGTACAAAGTCCTCCTTTTTTTATCTGGAGGCCAGTGATATGAAGACCAGCATGGGTTAATTGGAATTCCAGCCCTTTGTTTATTTTGTTGGTTATGCCGCTGTTGTTTTCTCTAGAGTCTAACAGCAGAAAGCATCTTTATTTTTTTAATGGTGTGAAAAATAGTATCTACTGTTTACATTCCACAATTGTTAGAAATGTGGCTTATTAAAGTGGTAATGAAGTCCTTCCAATGCGTTACTTTGGTATTGCACGTGTGAGACCAGTAAAAGAAGAAATCATTTATGGGTCAGACCCGTGAATCTACAGAGAAGGACAACTGTGTCTTCAACACACCATTTCAATTGCAAACATCTTGTTTGTCTTCCCATTTCTCTGCTGTACAGGTATAAATGAGCTGGGCAGCTGATTTTGCCTTGCCTCTCAATTTGCATGGGAGAGAATGCTGAATTTTGATAGTCTTTTTAAATTTCTCTATTTCATTCCTAGCGTTGTTAAGGGAAAAAAATAAACAGTATGATACCCTAAGTTTTCCTGTTCAAATTGTTTTCTTTCCTTCTTTTTCCTGGTTTTAGTCATAATATGTAGGGGAACTTTCTGCTGTCCATTGTGGTAAATCTAGGTAGTAACTTAATTTTGCTTTAAAGGGCAAAAGATAGAAGTTGGTTCTCTAGAAACTGATTGGCAGAAAGCCTTTATGTGATGCTGTATTGTCTGGCTTCTCTGATTTAGGCCAGTACCACCTTGGAGATCTTTGTGCTACGTAGTCAAGGGTGTTACTGAGTTTATTTTTTCCACTGAGCATGCTCTTTATATGATCTTCTGACATGTTTATCTGAAATGTGTACTTAAGAAAAAGGGACCATAAGGATCATCTTTTCCAACCTTTCAAGGTAAAAGTATAGTTTAAAAGAGATGAGTCAGCACCCTATCAAGCTGACTCTTAAAACTGACCAATGTAGGGGAATCCATCACTTCCCCTGGGAGATTATTCCAATGTCCGACTGATCTCATGGTAAAAAAATTTGATTCTATGATCTTTGTCTTGCTTCACTTAGATACACAAGATTCCCAAGTAATAATATACAGAATGGTCATAAAACCTATGCAAATCCTTGTTTATCAAAAATAGAAAAGAAATTAATTAAACCAATACTTCAACACACATTTGATTTTGGAAGATTATTATAATGCTGTTTTCACTGGAACATTTCACAATGTGGGATTTGCTAATGCATAACACACAACATGCAGTTTGATAGCCCTAAATTTGGAAAATTAATTAAAAAAACCTAATCTTAGAATTGCCACCTCGAGTGTAAAATTGCGTGCCAATCACCCTACCATCTTGCCAGCATCACGTCTCGTGGTTTAGGCCCAGTGCATAACTGAGCACCTCGATACCCCAAAAAAGGGCTAGTGAAAATAAGGACTGGGAGGGCTTCTCAACACTTAAAAAGGTCACAGGCAAAAGACAGACTCATCATAAGGAATAAAAAAACAAAACAATTTTAATTTGTTACCAACATCAGAGTAGAACAATGGGAGATACAACCAGATCTTAAAATCAAAACACCTTCCCCCCACCCGTCCCTTCTTCCTGGGCTCAACTTCTGTTCCCGGGTTCTTCACCTTCCACCTCCCCCTTTCCCTTCAGGCACAGGGGGATGGGGATGGGGGTTTGCGGTTGGTTTTCCCACCACATCACGTGCTTTTCTTAGGAGTAGGGGAAAAAAAACCCAAAAAACTTAGCCCAGTGTCTCTCTCTGCTTCCACGTGGCCCCCTTTCCATAGGGGAAAAAAGTCCTCAAAAGTCCAATATGGGTCTGCCCACATTTGCAGTTTCCCTCACAC
>NW_010201292.1:0-11625 GCF_000695765.1 Mesitornis unicolor
GTCCCTTCAAACTCCTAATATTCTGTGATTCCATGATTTGCACTTAGGCCAAATGAGTGAAGAAAAGCTGCTCAAATAATCTTGTACCTCTGCCCAGGATAGGTACAAATGGAAACTACACCAAGTACAACAAAGATGAGGCAGCTCATGCTTAGTCAATTCTGCATAATACAAACTGGTCTTGAGGGAAATCTCACACATAGACAGATTAAGCCTGGCTAAGGATTAAATGCACCTTTAGCCACCACCAAAAAAAAAGACCGCATCTTTTCATGGGCTCCTTTCTTCAAGCAGAAAGTGCTAACTGACCTCCACAGTCATTAGATTTTACTTTACTCAGGCCTGACCTGTCAGGATGCCAACTGAGTTAATGGTGTCAAAATAATCACAAATTCCAAAAATATACTGTTTTGAAAGGTCTGAAGCACTTGCAGAAATGCAGCCTGCCATTTGCACCTGCCCAGATCTAGTTTAGGGACATCATTAAAACAATTGCACCCCCTTTAAGACACTCTTTTATGCTACTGTGTGAGCATATAATATCTTCAAAGATCAAGAATATTTTATTGCCCACTCTCTTTGCGTGATGCATCATTGTATCTGCCTTCCTCAGGTTTGGCCTCCAAAGCGGATCTCACATAATGATTTGCAATTGGTAGTGCCCCAAATATATGTCCCCATACCTTTCTGAGTTAGACAGTAAAGATGAGGAACTGACACCAGAGGTTCACTTCATCACCTCACTAACTCCCATTTAGTCCCATTTCAGTGGGAATTAAATGTGTCTCAGGATCTGGGCCAAGGACTTTCAAAGTCAGGTCTTCAAAGCTCACTGGTGCAGGCAGGACTTCCTGGGGTGCTCAAATGTTTCTGCACTAGTAGGGAACTTCTAAGGGATTTAAAGTGGGATTTAGGTATCTCTGAAGATCCTCTCTTCTCCTTGCATCCCTATAGAGTCTGCTGCAGGGCAGACTAGAAGCATAAAGGGGCTTGAACTATACCTACTCCCACCACTTCTGTAACAAAAAGATCTTTATTCTTCCCCTTGTTTATAGTCCCATATGGTTTGCTGCAGTTACTCTTCCCTTTGGTGATTAGTAGTACATACAAATGGAGACACATTTTGAAAATGCAGTGATTTTTTTGTTCCAGTGAAATAAAAATCCACAGCTTATGTGGCAAACTTTACCCCAAAATTAAGTAGCTGGCAATTTTTGGTCATCTTCATAGGCAGAGTGCCACCAGAAAATAACTATCTGTTCTGCACAATTAAGTTATTTACTTTATAGAGACTGACAAAGAGTTTTGTGAACTGCCAGAATAATAACTTGCGAGAATGGAAACAGGGACATGGAAACACTTGTGCAGCATTTGAGAAGTCTCTAGCTGTGAGTTACTTCTGGGTTGATGGATGGGTAGATAAATCAATAGGCACATAACAACAGACAGAGAAGATACACAGTTCACTGAAGTTTACAGTTCTCTGGAAAAGTAAGTCTTGCATAACAGCTCTGGGTTTGCACACAGCAGTCCACTGCATTGTCATTTCCCATGCATTGTAGCAGGTACAGCAGTCCTGACACAGCAGAGCTTTACAGCGTATGAGCCACAAATTTTGCCATCCTACCCAGCTCCTTCCTTCGGTGGAGCAGCTGCTCAGCTGATTGTTGGCAATCATTCCTTGCTGGTTGCAGCTAAAATGTTAACAATGGCAAAAGCTTTTGAGATGAATTTGGGAGCATTTTCTGTTTTGAGATGTGCAAAATTTCTGTGTAATTATTCCTCTGAGGAAGAGAAGGGTTTTATGGCTAAAACATGAATTCTGAAGCCTAAATAGACCTGTATCCTGTTTGTTACTGGCCTGTGCCAAGGTGATTATGCATTTTCCCCACTGCACAAAGATATTTTGTGATTTGGTTTTCTCTTCTTTGGAAATCCAACTGCAAATGGACAGAGGCTCACAAGGGCTGGAGCACTGGTTTGCTAGAACTCAAAGGTTGCAATTGTGTACTTAGGTTCTTCCTTCTATTAGAGTATCCACCTGTAATTTCCAATGTTTGTTCCACCTCAAATTTCTTTACTAAGTAGATAAAAAATTTCCACAATAATTTATATAAGATAGACCAGCCATGACGGAAAAGTAACTCTACAAGGTCACTCAGAAAGCTTTTTAGTCAGCCAGAAAGAAAACTTTGATTTCTTGGTCTCTGTTTAAATTGGCCGGTGGGGCAGTGTGTAGGATAATGTGGGATCGTATTCTTTGGAAGTGCAGATGGGAGGCTTTTTCAGGCTGTGTCAGAGCTTTCGTCCAGCCCACACTCCCACTAGGGACATTGGACCCTGGAGGGGGTGGGTGGCAACGCCCGTGTCTCATTTCAGGACAGAGTGGGAGTACGCACCTCAGAAAGAATCCCGGGTACCCCAGTACAGATATAGACTGAATTCCTTACCAACACCATTCCTCCTCCCTCACACTCATTTCTGTCAGAAGCAACATCTCAAACTCTACAGGACTGAATTTTCTTCTGGTTTTAATTCCTATTAAACAAAAGACATGCTGTGATGCCTGTCTAATGTCTGATTCCTACAGCTACAGACTCACGGGTTAATGTATAACCAGAATATTCCTGAAGTATTTAAGTTGCTATTTCCCTTCACTTTGCCAAGGTAATGAGGTGTTTGATGATGGGAGTTCAACTGCAGACCTGCAAATGTACATTCTGTAGGCTAGAGAGAAACCACAACAGGTTCTCACGTTTAATATTCTGATAAATCGGGCACTTCTGCACCTTACATCAGGCAGTGACACAATGCAGTCTTGTTAAACCAAATAGAAAGTGCTCCTTCAGTAATGGAGTCCAGGTCTGTTTCAGCAAAATTAGATTTGCATCACTAATTCAAAACACCATAAAGATCCAAAGGATGCTCTAGAAGTAGAGGTTATCTGCTCATCTGTTCAGATAAGTGAAGTATAAAGCCTCAACCATGTGAGGAGGTAATGGAACAAGTTGATGCCAGCATACAGTGCTGGTTAGTTAGATTAAAAGAGCATATCTGGTGATGATTGTCTTCTATTTCTTTCTGAGAAACACATCAAGAAGTGTATCAAAACTGCTCACAATCACTGATGGGTTTTGTTATCTACTGCCTGGTTTCAAATTGCTGATAACTCCAAGACCGTCCTTCTTTTTCAAGACTTTGAACAATGTAATTAAGGTTTCTTGGACATAAATCAATACTTGATATCACCTCTGAATAGCATGCTGGCCAGACAATCTTCTTTCTTTATTGAGACATGGCTAGGAGTCACCAGTGTCAGAGTTTAAGCTCTCACCTTTTCGCTTCTGTGTTTTCTTTGTAGGGGAGGTTTTCTTGTTGCAGTTAAAGCTTCAGACCTTTCTTTCACAAGCCACAGCTGCCGAGCAGCAGCACACACGCACTCCGCTCCAGAGGGCTGCAGTGATCGACTCTGATTTCATTAACCCTTGCTTCAGGTCTGGGTGGAAGGTGGGCTGCGGCAGAATGGCTGCATTTTCCAAATGTCATCTTCAGGAGCAGTTCACCATACTTTGTCTCTCCTTCATCCTTTATTCCCCAGTAGCATATACAGAAAATGAGAATGCAATAGACTCTCAAATAATGTTACTCAGTGGGGAAGGGGAAGGCGCTTCATGGGGTGTCGAGGGGCTACTACCCCAAAGCAATTATGCCTCTGCTTTTAGCTGTCCCTAGGTAACACCTCTCTTTCAGGCACCAGGATGGGCAGTCATTTCAGTAAAGATTATTTATCTCCTTTTAAGGTGATTAATTTAGAGCCTGGCAAAGCTTAGGTAAATTCTCTGGAGGCTTGAAACTGTTTAATCTGAATTTTAAAGGAAACAAAATTGCACTTTTGAGTAGTTAGGTCATAGGTAAACCCTAGGACTCTTACTTTTGCTTTGAAATGATGCTGAAATAGGAGGATTTACTAAAGTCTCCGAAGTCTGGAGGTTTGGTAAAAAAAAAAAAGAAACCACAGAGTCCTTGATACTGAGCTAATTCATCTCTTTATGCTGCTGGACCTTTTTCTCTGCAGTGAGGGACAGAAAGGGCCAAAACCTTGATACTTTCTGTTTAAAGTTTCCTTGGGAAGAACCCCCAGTAAAGACCACCCACCAGAGAGAGGTGACATCGTTGTGCTTTACGCACAGACACAACCCAACTCCAAGTCCCTCCAAGCCTCCAAGCTCCATCCCATGCTGACACTGAGATGTCTCAGCCTCTGAATGCACCAGCACCTAAGGAGTTTCTCCTGGGAGCAGAAGGAGCCTCTCTGCCCCTTCATATTCTTAACTGGGAGAAATCGCATGGAGATTTTCCCACTATCGGCTGATGATGCTGTTAGCAAAGGCTCCTTCTGCAGTGAGGAGGTACAAGAGAGTTATATTAATGAGGCTGTGTTATGTTTGCAGACATAAAGAGAAAGAAAAGGTTCATTCAGATACTCAATATCAGAGTTAAGCATCCCGTGTAATGAAATCCTCTGGCTGCTCTTTGCCAGACCAAGCTGAGCTGTTTCAGCTGGGACAGATTGGATCTGAAATGTGTCTTCAGGCAGAATGGGGGAAAAACAATCATCCTGATGACATAATGGAGGAAAATCAGGGTCACAAGCCTGGATGGTGATCGCTGCCAGACAGAGGTTACCCATAATCTTTCTTGGCCACATCCACCGAGTGCTGCAGGGAATCAGTTCCTTCTCCTTAATACACCCAGGGAACAGGGCTAAAACATCTACAAACTTAGGATTAAACAGACTGTCCTATCATATGGTCCTAAGAAGACGGTCTTCAAAGAAGCAAGTCTGCTGAAATTCTAGTGTAACTTATTGGGTGGGGACACACTAGACCACTAATGCTGTCTCTGTTCTTGTCCTTCCATGATTTACTAACTTACCGCTGACACCTTGTTCAGTTGCCTAAATTTGGCATGTCATTTAAAAACACAGCAGCTTCACCTGCCTTCCGCATCCCACTATGGTGAAGGGCTTAGATGGAGAAATCTGGGCCTTAATCCTTCCTCATTCTTGTATTTTTCTGTGGCACATATGTATTGTAGTAGGTAGAAGCACCTGTTTTAAAGCCCTGATGGTGAAAGATGCGATGTACTCTTGCTGGTATAGCCCCTAACACTGAATGTAACAGCTCAGCACAGAGAGGTGTCTCAGCCGCCTGAAAAAATGCATCTCTTCTCTTGTGGCAAAGGAGATTTGAAGAACCAGTGAGCATGAACTGGATTTTTTATGTTAAATACAGCATGAAAGTATTTCTTTAGAAGCTAAATGGATAAAAACAGCGCATGAAATTGAAGTTGATAATTAGCAAGTCAGTCCCAGTGAGGAACTCATAACTGCTTTGACCTTCAGGCTTTGTGCAAAGGCTGAGATGGGAAGCACATCTCCCCAGCTGCGTAGCACAACAGAGCCCACACGGTTTTACCTGAGGAAATGGCAGTGCAGTGAGATAAGCCCTGGCAAAAAAACAGAATTACAGATCAAAGGTACTGTATAGAAGAGATTGGTCCCAAGCTGCCAGCCAGAAAATTAATGTAAAGAGCTAATTCCTTCAGAGATTCTCATTGTCTTGTCAGCAGAGCCCCAGCATGCCACCTAGCCTTCTATAAGGGTTGCCATAGGTGGAGTGAGGTTTCCCTAGTCTTTCTTGGTTGGAAAGACAGCACTGATCTTTCACAGTCTTAATTTCACAGCCCTAGAAGCACAGACACTTCAGGCCACTACTGTTACTTGATACTTCTCCGAAGAGTTATTACTTCCCTCTGTATGTCACCACTATGTTGTGGCCCTGGCCCACAGACCTTAAAGTCAATAGAAAGCCTTCCAGAAGACTTTTGCTCTGTCTTCTGGTGATGGATGGGGACCCTGAATGGAGAAAGTTCTTTGCAGTATGATATAAATATTCACAAAATTTAGGATCAAGAGGAATCATTACATCATATAGCTGGTCCATCTGTGCACCAGTTCATTCATATATGCTGGCACTGGGGCCAGGGGCCTGTACTTCTCTCAGTATCTCTTCCCGTCTCATGTCACAACTAGACGGAAGCACCTTTGACTGACTCCATGTAATTGTATGCTCTAGTACAGTCACTCTTCAGTTCTCTCTTTGCTAAACTTTCAACCTCTTGTTTGCAGGCATTTTTCCCATCCCCTGAGGAATTTTTTTATTGCTTTTCTTTATTGTCTCCTCCCTTACGACATCCACACTGAAGTTGTGACTACCAGAATCAGATATACTTTCACAGGGGTGAACCATGTTCCTTACTCGTCACTTGCCTGTTTATACAACCGAGAATTACATTTTTAGGTCTCCTTAGCATGCACTTGCAGTGGGAGCTCATCACTGCTTCCAAGAGACTGTCCTCTGTTTCTTAGGTGGGGCCTGTGTTTCCTGTGGTTAAATTTTGCCAGGTTTTTGTCTTGGCTTCTATTTGAATGCTTTTTGTTTTAAGAAGCCCAGTGTACCAGGAAAGTCAGATCTCTGCAGATAAATCTTCTGTGATTTACCTTTACACCAAATCATATGCCAGCCATTAATTTCATAGCTATTTATGGCCTGATCTCAAGAATCTCAATTTAAGGTCTAAAACCTAAAAAGATCCTTTGTCTTTTTCTTCTGTGAAGTTATTCAGGGAGAGCTAACACAAATTTGCCCGCTAACCTTTGGTAGCAAAGGTTTTATGATGAATTTACATTGACATATCATTAAGTCAAACAGACTCCAAAGCCAGCCGAGGTGGATTTTTATTTTTTTTTCCTGCAGTGTCATATCAGGGTATGATGGGTGAGTGGGAGCAAAGGAGAAGGGAATAAGCCTGAGTGGGAACCAGTCAAACCCATTGCAATCAGCACGCCTCAGGTACACTGTAATCTGCACACCCCCCTGTAATGCAATGTGTAGGAGAGGCGGGGACGCTTTTAAAATTACTTTCACTGCAGTTACAGATATGAAGTGTCACTCCACAGCTAAGATACCCAGCCAAGCCATGGTTGGTATCTGGACCAAAAAAAAAAATCATGCACAAATCATGCACATAAAATCATGCACAAAGCAGAGGTCAGACAAAGGTGGGAGGGTATCATCAGGCAGTACTGGCTGGACTTACTGCGATGTGTGCAAAGGAGAGAATCTGAGTCACCAAAGATAACCGAGGTGAGTGAAACCACCATTGGTTGAACAAACACATCTAATGTGCTGTAAAGCATTCCAGTCACTTGCTGTAAGCTAAAAAAAATAAATAAAAAAAATTATTTGTAGCTAATTGAGATGTTGCACCTAAAATTTCACTAATGTGTTATACCATGGCATACTTACTTTCCTATTTTTTTGTTGGACATACTGATATTTTGAAGATGACATTTGCCTTTCTCATGGCTTCTCCAGTGGCTTCTAGTCACCTGGCCTTTCTCTCAGTTGTTCACTTCAGAAGAGATCTCAGTTGAAACTTGCTATCAGATCCCAACTACTCTTGAATCACATACCATTTTATTAAGTTACTCTAATTTCTCTCTGCATTGGCAAAAAGTACTAAATCATCAACCACATCAGAGAGAGTGCCTCCCTTATAATGCCTCTGCTTTCAACACTATCTTTAGTCAGTTCTCTCTAACATTTCTTCTGCTAATCCCCTTCTCCAGCTCACCTAATAATTGCCCATGTAGCCCTCTCTCAAATGCTCCACTTAAGTTTAGATAGATATGATTTACCTAATTCCCTTTGTCTCAGGAAATGACTTATCGTATCAAGGAAAGGTCAGTGTAGTCTGGCATGATGCATCTCTCTCATTTACATGATATCCACATTATTTTATTTCATTCTAAGCACCTGTGGTTAATTGAGAACAGATTAACAAGCCTATGGTTTCCCATGTCACATTTTTTAAAACACACCTATTACCTTTGCTATTCTCCATTTCTGTACTATCACCTCTAACTTGATTATTTTATTGAAAATCTTTGCTACCAAGCCTGGTGTCATTTGCCAGTTCTTTCAAAGTCTTGTGATGGAGGTTATCTGTTCATCATTTCATGAGCACCTGAGCTCCATGCAGGTAACCTCATTTGTATGCAGTGAAAGCACTGCTTTTCTCCCCATGTTCTTGAAAACAGAGGCAACTCATTCACTTAGGTTTTGGAAACAAAGTTATAAGATCTTTAATGTTCACCCCATAATGCTCAACTTCCTTACTTCTTCATTCTTTATATAACCAGTGAACATTTCATCATTTTCTCACAAACTTTGAAGCCCATAGTTCACTTGAAGCTTGCAGATTCTTGCTTTTATCTCTATAACTTTTAAGAGAGTTTCCTTCCTTCCATTTTCCCATTTTTCTTTCTTTGTTTCCTGTTTGTTTCTAGGATTCTTTACCCTTGGGTTATTAATCTAGTTATGTTTGTAGCTTTTCTCTACTTGCTTTTCTCTCTTCTTTCTTGGAATGGAAGTCTAAGATATTTTCTGTAGTTGGTTAAAATTCACACACACACACACATTCTAATTTTGAGATCTGCTGTCTTTGCTAATTAGTTTCTTAATTCATTGAAGCTTCCTCTTTTGAAATTAAAAAAAATCTTACCAGCTTACCTTTGTCTATACTGGCTTTTAACTGAAATGTATCTGACTCATAATCCATCACTCCACAAATATTTGCCATGACCAGCTGTTATATAATAATCAAGATCATGTACAACAGCTCCATGCCTGCTTTCTTCTCTGTCTTCTTCCTCTCCTCATTCACTCCTCCATAGAAATACCAACTCACTGGAAGCATCTGATTTCAGCAGCAGAGATTCCTTACCCAGTTAATGGATGCTCTGAACCTCCCCCTCGAAGCCCTCCAGCCTAAGATGAGCACGTACACTGACATTCAGCCCCAGGCGCAGGTTATTTAGGTGTCTTCAGCATGCAGGCGTATGTGGGAGCTGGATGTCAGAGCTCCTGCCGTCGCCAGTACAACAGCTCCTGTTGCTCGTTAATACTGTCAGTGGAGTCTCCAGAGCTATTTGGAGGACAGGTGTAGGTGCCTAGTGTCAGACCTGAATAGCTCTCAGCTCTCTTTTGCTCCAGTTCTGTTACTGAAGCATAGGCATCTGTGATGATGACCTTGGGAATAGCATCTACTTTTGAGATGCTTTTCCAGAAAGGTGTGACTTTCTTATAGGTCCTGTGTCATATCTGTAAGCTTAGTGCAGATGTCTTAGATGACCTCCAGCAACAAAAATAGTATCAGACACCTACATTAAAGCAACTGAATCAAGCTCTAGTTTTCCATTAAATACATAGGGAGCTCTGTCCTCTTGTTCTTATGAAGACTCCTACATTCATATGCCTAAATTTTAATGTCAAGAGTCTGGAGAAGACTCTCACCTTCAATTAAGAAGCCTGAATTCACAAGACATTATAATTCCCCACCAGATAAAAACCTTTAAAATATAAACTTTGCTAAACAATGCAAAGCAGGTATTTTAGGTGCAAAGTATAATAACTTCCAGCAAAGGCAAACATAATTTAATCTCTGAATACTCTGGCTTCCTTGGGTTATGATCAAGAGCAAGCAGAGAGATTCCCTTGTTCTTTGTGCCTTCTGTCTTGAATCTGGGGCAAGAGTTTTATCAGAGGGAAAGTTCTGTATGAACTCACTATTAGAATACATTACTGGCTAGGAGCAAAAAATCAACTGAAGATCACAACAGCACAGAAAGATGTGCTGGTCTTCCTGGTTGGTTTTGCATTGACATTTGAGAATAGATATGGAAAGACCATCTGAGACCTGATGATGTACTTTCATACAAGCCTCAGGTGTTCTGGCCTCACCTCATGGTAGGATGTTGTGTTCTCCATCCAAGTAATACTACAGCATGTAGCTGACCCTGCGTTGACTCCAGCCATCCCTAGTATGATGTCCCCAGTCTATGCTGGTGAAAAGTTACCTCCAGGTAGGCTAGAGGTAATCCCCAGTCTGAGCAGCATGAAGGGGAAACAAAGCTTTTTCCCTTGCCTGCTTTGCACAAACTTGCAGCACTGAGTCTGACCAGGCTGGCAACTAGCAATGCTGCTGGCACCTTCCCTCTCACTGACAGAGCAAGAAAAAAAACACCAAAGGCATCACTGACAACACATCAGGCCACGGACTAATGTTTATTTGCTTTTTCCATTTACAGTACTCTATAAGGAATGTTAATGGAAAGTTGTTTAAGCTTAACAGGCAAAAGCTAAACTCATGAATAAGAGGTCTTGGAACATTTTTGTTTGAAATTTCCTTCTCATTCCTCTCACCCCATCCACCCCTCCCCTTCTTTCCCATTAAACTGAAGTGAATTTCCCTAATAAAGTCCAAGGCTTTTAAACCCAGCTTAACATTCATGATTGCTATCTTTCCATGAATAAACAAAATACTTTATACCTTTTGCTGGAGGCACAGACTTCTCTTATGTGCAAGTGAGAGTGGTAGCAACATTTTAAACACTGCTTTGTGCACAAAGGCCGATGAAAGCTGAAAACTGTGAGAACTGGGCTTCTCAATCCTCATCCTTTATCAGGAACTGGGGTGATAATGAAACCTGACATATCATGCTGCTTTCCTTGATCAGCTCCTGATTGCAGGGCTGCACAAAGAGGAACCCAACAAAGGTGAAATGGGACCTGTTCATAAATGCAGGGACTGATCCTGCAACACCTCAGGTAGCTCCTAGGTGCTTTATACAGAATCAAGCCCCAAGTGACACTGCCAATAACAAAGAGATAACCCAGTCAGATAGACAGCCAGAAGCCCTGGGCAATGCAGCAAACCTGCTCCATGAGTGGCAATGGGAATGTGACTCTTACAGATACAATATCCATAAAGCACTGCTGAGAAAGACTGCTTTTTCTCATCACGTATTGCCCTGATACCAAGTGCTCCCCTACAGATGAACCCCCTTTTCATAATCCACTGAAAGATGTCCTAGAGGGAGAGGATGCTATCCTGGGTTGCCATTTGGTGTGACAAAGCCAACCCAAAACCCTTCCTTTGAACCTGTAGCAGACCTAATTTGCTCCCTCCCTGATACCCATGCCTGCAGCCCACCAAAAAAACCCCAGAAAACTACAAGAGAGCCACAGAGCTCCTTATTGAAATGTCTCCTTTGACCTGTTAAATCAAAACAATACAGAGCAAAAAATGCACACTGAGATGCAGGAGTTTAATGTGCCCTTCTAGCCACACATGTTTCCAATGTATTTTATAACGGGCACAACAAAATGCAATTATTTGGTGTAGGCAGTCGTGCTTCTGGATGGCTCGATAAAAGTCCAGACAGGGCTGTGCAGCCCAAGGCTGGAGTGAGGACCTGTCTCCCCCTTCTCATCTGCACAGTGGCTCCCTGTGAACACGTGTTGTCACTGAGATGGGGCTGGCATGGGCAGGGGGGGATGAACATGAAGAGACTCGGAGGTGATGGAGAGCAGATCACATAGCTACTTGCTTTGGTGAGGACATGGTGAGGAGCAGGAGTAAAGGACGTTCGAGTTTATGGGTAAACTGCAAGGCTCAGCTGCATTATGTGGTCAGTCCAACAACCACAATCCTCTTTCC